>NC_090804.1:20803685-20893685 GCF_036512215.1 Solanum lycopersicum | reverse complement strand
GTTTTTTTGTATAATAAAGTTAAAAAATGCAAGTTGCTTGGATATTGTTACTCCAAATATCGAGGATATTGTGATACCCCTCGTTCAATTACTTGATTTGCGTTTAAGTTTTGAGTTGAGGTAATTTCTTGGTGCGACTGAGGGTAGATAATAGTGTCATTGACAATTATAGAAGCAGTTTATCGAGCAACAACAGTTGCAGCTCAGGAAAGTACATGACTTAATTACTCAATAAAGGATCTAAAATAACTAGTGGCTTGATTGCCACATTCCAGCATAACTAACTAGATCGATTGCCATTTTTTGACATTGAAATGGGATCGGATTTACACGTTCTGGTATAACAATAGGATTGCGTACAACATTCTAATATGTTGCGGTTTATATTTGGAGAGGCCCAACTACTTGATGTAATTATGGAAATTGAGATATTTGAATCGTTGTTCGTAAGTATTCATAATATTTTATATATTTATATATATGTGATTGTAATATTGTTTGAGTTGATTATGTTGCACTTAGTGGGATAGTCGCGTGATCCTACCAGTACATTGTGGATTGTGTACTGATACTGCACTTGATCTTATTTTTATTGAGTACAGGAAATCTTCAAATGGATATTGACAGACCTCACTTAGAAGATTAGTGATCGTCGCTTCGAATAAGGGTTTTCATTAAATTCTCTTTCGTATATGTCCACCATTTTCAGACATACACATTTCATTTAGTTAGTTGATTAGATCATTAGACTGGGGTTGCATCCATTCTTGTTTAGACTTGTTGAACCTTAGGTTTTTTGGTACAATGACTTTCATGTCCTAGTTGTTATTTCTGCCACATTATTTAGTTTAGTTCTTTAGGACTCTTCTAGAAGCTTATGGGAAGTTCATTTTATTTTAGTTAAATGCTTTAGATTGGTTCTAGTTGTTTGGTTTGGGTTGTAGTTTTGGTTCTCCCACTAGAGGTTTAGTGTAAGTGTCACTCACGATGGTCTAGATCATGAAAAAGTTTGTATCAGAGCCTAGGTTCGTTGATATTGATGTACACAAACAAGTCTAGTAGAGTCTAGCAGAACCGTATGGGGACACCTTTACTTTTATTCGAGAGGCTACATGACTTTATGAACTCTCTATATTTTCTCTTGTCTCCTTTCGTGCTATAACTTGATTCCCATTGGTATCTGTCGATTCTCATTGGCATCTCACCTCATTCTCTCTTTTATCTGCAGGTGGTTAAAACTAGATACAACTTTGTTAGGCCCCTTGGCTTCCATCAATGCTCCAGCTAAGGAATCGACAACGAAAGGTTGCAGTCGAGGCAGGGGTAGAAAATATCTGGGAAAAGAGGTCGTGGAAGACTAAAACCTATTGAGGATAGAGCTCATGTTGAGAATGATCCCATGAATGAGAACCCTCCTGCATATCATGAAGTGATAGAGGAGAATGTTGACATTGAGGATTTAGAGTCTTGAGGAAATTCGACAAGATTAAGAGGTATAGGATAAGACTACAAGTGTTCCTCCCATCAATCTAGTGTTAGCTAAGCAGATTATGTTGTTCTTGAAGGGATTGGTTGGTGCTTGAGTGCTTCTACGTGTTCAAGTAGCTCAAGCTCCCGCCAATCCTCCTATTATTTTCATTACATCGAAGGAGCACGAAAACGTAGGTAACAAAGATTTCTTCCATCCTTTGTTTTGTTATGTGATGATTGTTAATGAGAATGACATGTTGAATATGTTTTTGAAGATAAAACCTCTAGTATTTATTGGTTTTGAGAGTGAGGATGCATATGTGTTTATCTTGGATTTTTATGTGAGGCTTCATAAATTGGGTATTGATTATCATCATGGGGTTGAGTTTGTGTCTTTCCAACTTGAATGTAAGGCAAAGCAGTGATGGAAAGCATTTATGGAGTGCGTATCTTTAGTATTAACTCCACTCACTTGGACCCAATCTCATGTTTTATTCTTAGAAAAATATGTGCCGAGAACTTTGAGGTATCGCCAAGAAGGATGATATTATGGCTTCAGAGCAAGGTGGTATGTCTGTGACTTCTTATGAGGCCAAGTTTCATGATTTATCTAGATATAACATGCAGTTGGTTACTAAATAAGAGGAGAGAATTACTTTGTTTATGAGAGGATGAAATTCTGAATTACAAGTATTCTATGCTCATATGAATCATGCATGTAATTGTTTTAATAAGGTGAAAAACTATGTTAAGATAGTACAAGGAGTGAGGCGAGATGGTCAGGCTAGGTCATTGGGATAAAGGGGCAAGAGTTCGGGAAACTTTCAAGGTTCTTATTCAGGGTTAAGGGAGGCCAACATTTGCAGACAATCCAATTGAGTCTGCTATGCCCACCTCTAAAGGTAACTTCTCGGGAACTCCATCTCATAATTTTCAGGATAGCAAGGAGTTGCACGTTTGACGGGCAGCAAACTATATTTTTGTCATACTTGCTACAATTGGGGGAACCTGGGCATATGAGGAGGCGTAGCCCCCATCTGCGTGTGTTTGATTCCGCGCAAAAGTCATCTTAAGCAGTTGTACCCTCAAGGAATGGTAAAATTTGTAGAAGACGTCCACAAGATGGGCGAAAAGGTAATCAGCGAGGACGTGGAGGTATATGAAATGGTAAATAGGTAAGGGTAACGCGCAATCAGGCAGAGGAGTAACATATCAAGATGAGAGGTGTCAATGTTATGCTTTTCCGTCAAGAATAAGGTAAAGGACACCGGCATAGTAGTCAGATGTACTAATTTTGTTTGCGAGTGAATGACTAATGTGTTATCTAATTCGGGTTCTACTTATTCGTATGTATCTTTGAAATTCTCCTCATAATTTGATATGATTTCTAATATTCTTGATACTTGTATTCGTGTTTTTACCCCAGCTAAAGAGTTAGTCATAGTCACCCATGTCTATCGTGCTTGTCCTATTTTGTTTCTGGGTTTTCAAACTTGGGCTGATTTGATGATTTTAGATATGGTTGACTTGGACATAATCTTAGGAATGATTTAGTTGTCCCCCTCTATTACGTTGTGTTAAATTTTAATACTAAGTTTATAACTCTAGAAATATCGGGAAGGGAAAATTTGAAATTGGAATAGGTGTACAAGCCTAAGCAAGATAAGATAAGATATTCCATTCGGGATAGTAAATTAGTATAATAGGGTTGTTTGGATTATTTGGATCATATTAGGCGAGAGTGATGCTCAATCTATTGAGTCTATTCTTGTGGTGTCTGAATTTTGTGAAGTGTTTCCTAATGACTAGCCTGGTATGCCTCCGGATAGAGATATAGATTATTGCATTGGTTTAGAGCCTGGAACTCATCCCATTTACATCTCTCCATATCACATAGCTATGGCAGAATTAAGAGAGCTTAAGGCTCAAATCCAAGATCTTCTTCATAAGGAATTTATTCGACCTAGTGCTTCCCCATGGGGTGCTCCACTTTTGTTTGTTAATAAGAATGATGGTAGCATGAGAATGTGTATTAATTACCAACAATTTAATAGCGTCACTATCCGAAACAAGTATCTTTTTCCTCAAATAGATGATATTTTTGACAAATTGTAAGGTGCAATAGTGTTCTCTAAGATTGATCTAAGATCCGTTTACCATCAATTGAAAATTAGGCCTAAGGATGTGCCCAAGAAAGAGTTTAGTACTCGCTATAGGCACTCTGAGTTTTTTATTACATCTTTTACTTTGATCAATTCTCCTGCAACTTTCATGAGTTTAATGAATTGGGTATTCAAGACATTTTTTTTGATTCTTTTGTCATAGTCTTTATTGATAATATATTGATTTATTTGAAAAGTGAGTGAGAGCATGCCGACCATCTTTGTATTGATTTTTGTATTTTTAGAAAACAAAGTTTTATGATAAATTTTCTAAGTGTGAAATTTGGTTGAAATCGGTTGCATTTATGGAGTATGTAGTTTCAAAAGATGGGGTAATTGTAGATTCTCTGAAGATTAAGGCGGCTAAGAATCGAATTCAACCTAATTTTGTGACGGAAATTAAGTGTTTTGTGCGACTCGCTAGCAATTATTGGTGTTTTGTCAAGAATTTTGCTTGCATTGACACACACTTGACTAAGTTGACCAAAAAAGAGATACCCTTTGAATAGGTTGAAAAATGTGTGGAGAACTTTCAAAAGATCATGATTCTCTTGACCACCACACCTATCCTAGCATCACCGTCGGAAGGTAAGGATTCTATTGTTTATTGTGGTGCTCCACATTCTGGTTCGGGTGATATGTTGATGTAGGATAATAAAGTTATAGCTTATGCATCATGACAATTGAAGGTTGTGTGATAGGAATTATTTAACGCATGATTTACCGGTAGTGTTTGATTTTAAAATCTAGCGACATTACATCTATGGCATTAAGTGTGAAGTGTTTGCCAATCATTGTTGTTTGCAGCATGTGTTCACTCAAAAAGATCTGAATTTGGGACAACAAGTATGAAAGAAGTTACTTAAAGATTAGGATGTGACTATTCAATATCATCCGTGCAAGGCTAATGTGGTAACACACGATTTGAGTCGAAAAGTTGTGAGTATGGGTAGCTTAGCTTGCTTGAGTGTATCCAAGCGACCTTTGGCTACCGAAATTCCTACCTTAGAGACTAATTTCATGTAGTAAGGCATCTTATAAAGAGGTTGGTTGTTAGCTAGTGTTGAAGTAAGGGCAAAATTTATGGAGGAGATCAAGGCTAACCAATTTGAAGATGAAAATTTAGAGGAGTGTAGAAAGAAGACAATTATTGGTAAGACACAATAAACTATTCTTTATCCGAATTTTTTACTCAATTTCAAAGGGAGAATGTGTATTCCTAGAGTTGATAACTTCATTGAGAAATTATTCGCAGAGTCTCATGATTCGCGATATTCTATCCATCTAGGGTTACTAAGATGTATCGAGATATGAAATAAATTTATTGGCGGAAGGGCATGAAGAAAGACATATCACAGTTTGTGTTGAAGTGCCAAAATCACACACTAGAAAAATATGAACACCGTAGTCATGCGACATGCTTCAAATAATGTCAATTCTAGAATGGATATGGGAAATGATAGCCATAGAATTCATGATTGGTCTTCCAAAGGCGTTTGGGTAGTTTGATTCTATTTGGGTAGTGGTTGATATATTGACTAAGTCAACCCATTTTATTCTGGTAAGAATAAAATATAATGTTGAACAATTGGCTAAAGTTAATGTGAAAGAGATAGTGAGGTTCTTGGGGTGTCCCTTTCTATCATCTCAGATTGTGGCACCCAATTAACTTCCATGTTTTGCAGGTAATTGCATGATAAATTTGGCACACAAATCCCTTTTAGTACAACCTTCCATCACTGACAGACAGGCAGTCAGAGAGGACTATTCAAGTGTCAAAGACATGTTGAAGGCATATGTGATTCATTTTGGAGGGCATTGTGATAATTCCTTACTCTTGCACTAATTCTCTTAAAATAATAGTTATCACTCCAGCGTAGATATGATACCATTTGAGGAGTTCTATCAGATGGAATGTACCCACCCATCGGATGGTTTGAGGCTGGAGATGTGAAACCTTTGGGTGGTTGATTAACTGAATGATGCTCAAGATAAGGTAAACAGTATTCAAATTAAGCTTCTAACAACCCAGAGTAGACAAAAGAAGTATACATACCATAAGGCAAGAGACATGGTGTTTCAAACTTGTGAAAAATTTCTTCTTAAGGTATCACCTATGAAAGGAGTGATGAGATTTGGCAAGAAGGGAAAACTAAGTCTGTGACGTATTGGTTCCTTTGAGGTTCTTGAATGTATAGGATCGGTAGTGTTAGATTGGCTTTACCCCCTAATCTATCAGTTCTTCATCCGGTATTTATGTGTCCATGTTGAAGAGGTATAATGGAGATGGAGATTATATCATTAAGCGAGGCTTAATTGTGTTAGACAAGGAGATTCAATATGAGGAGGGACAGATTGTAATTCTCGAGCATGATGTGCGCAAGTTGAGGACCAAGGGGATTAAGTTTGTGATGATTCAATAGAAGAATCATCCAGTTCATGAAACTACTTGGGAAATCGAAAGGTACATGCGAGATAAGTATTTCTATTTGTTCATCGATTCGGCTACTACTCATTCCTTCGTTAGCTTATAAATCCTAAGTTTACCACTTGAGGGAGAGTGATGGATAAATTAGTATCTATTGAAATGGTCATGTTCCGTCGTTATAGAAGAGCCAATGGGGAAATTTTTTGTTTAGAAAACTTTCTTGTAGTAACTTGAGATTCCCAACCTAGACCAGATTTGGACAAAATCAATGTCGTGAAGGTGTGGGAAAATCTGGTAATAATCGGGTGAATTAGTTGTAATTTTGATTGCATGAGTAGTTAGATAACTTATTAAAGAACCCGTATGACTTTATAAAATTTAATTTGGACGAGTAGAACTCCTAAAATCAATCTTAGCATATGGGGTATTTTCTGAGCGTCGTTGATCAGGGGTGTGTTTTGAAATGAGAAATTTGAAATTCTTTAATTAGCTCATTGCCTTGCATAACCCGTCATGGGTGGGTGGGGGGATTTTGTTGGTCTAGCAGATGAGGGTCATTGTAGTGGGATCGATGTGACGTAAGGTCATTAATAAACACCTAAACAACCTTAATATGCACTTTTTGAACTTTTGAGCTAAGGAAAGAACCAATGCGAATCGCATTCATTTTTCATCATTCTTGAGGCTAAAGGTAAAGTTTTCACTCCCTATTCCTTTTTTGATCCGTAGAACGTAATAGAATGGTAAGTATTGATGGGGTAGAGTTTAGATATAGATTCTATGGTGGAAACAACCCTATATTGGATACATGGGAGAATGGATATGATCTATGGTTCATAGAACTGTTATAGTTTTAGGTAAATAGCGATTATTTGCTAATTCTCATGTTATTATGGTTGTTCGTGGACCTAGAACAAGCGGAATGAAATCGGATAGGAAAAATCAAAATTATTTGAGTTTAAAGATTATTTTGAGGTAGGTGATGGTTGTGATTTTATGATTGTGTGATGTATGTATGTTCTTGTTTCATTATGATACTTGAATATATATATTACTGTTGCATTATTGATCCCGCTTTTGGAAAATGAGATTGGCGAATGATTATATGTCATGAAACCACTTCTTGATTGTATGACTTGAAAGTTTACTTGTGTTTGTTATTGTGGCTTGTTGATGGATCAGATTGCCACGTTTTAGTATAACTAACTGAGATTGTTTGCCACATTTCTACATAAAAATTGGATCAAATTTCTATGTCTAGGCATGACTATGAGATCAGGTACCATGTTCCGATATGCTTACAATTTGGGTTTGGGTTTCATGAAATGACCAACTACTTTAATAATTAAAAATTGAAAAATGTGAAGTTGATCGTTGTTTTTAAGGTGTTGATAATGTTGTATATGTTGATATATATATATATATATATATATATATATGCATATGTGTAATTGTAATGTTGTTTGACTTGCTTATGTTGCACTTAGTGGGAAAGTCATGTGATCCTACCACTACATTATGCATTGTTTACTGCTATTGCACTTGCTCTTATTTTTGTTGAGTACATGGCATCTTCAAGCGTCTATTGGTAGACCTCGCTTAGAAAATCAGTGATCCCCTCTTCGAATTCAAGGGTGAAACAATTCTTTTCTAGGATGCCATGGAATTCTCTTTCATATGTGTCAACCATTTTCATACATAGTCATTTGCTTTAGTAAGTTTATTAGTTCATTGGATTGGAGTTCCATCCCTTCTTGTTTAGATTTGTTGAAGTTTAGATGATTTTGTACATTGACTTTTAGGTCCTATGTGTTATTTTCTTCCGCATTGTTTAGTTTAGTTCTTTAGGACTCTTTTTGGAGTTGATGGAACTTCATTTTCTTTTAGTTAAATGCTTTAGTTTTTTTCTAGTTTCTAGGTTTGGGTTTTAATTTTTGTTCCCCCACCGGTGGTTTAGTGTGAGTGTTACTCTCAACGATCTTGGTCTTGAAAAAATAAGTAGCCATGGTTAATACTAAGATTTGAAGTTGAGGAGGAATGTTAAATTTGAAAACATCATTCCGTGTTTGATTTGACCTAGTCTGCAGTATAGTTATTTTTTTAACTTAGTTGTTAGTTTGATATTTTATTAGAAATTGGGAGTTTTATTATTTTCTAGAGTAAACCTAAAGTTTATGAGAGTTAGGTTAGTAGGATTTAGTTACTGGTTTAGTGGGAGAGTGACTCTATTTAAGTGGCAATTCTATGTGAGGTCATTAATTCCATGAATAAATGATTACTCCATTGTTATTTTTCTGTGGAAATTATTTTCTTAGAGTCCACCAGTTATATTACAATATTATGGCAAGGACCTTTTTTTTTTTTTTAATACCATTTCCCCAATCCTATTGTACCTTATCTAAGTGTTCCTTTCAATCTTCTATCCAATTTCTCTCAACTTGATGGTTACACCCTAATTAACATTTCAGGGTTTTTGTGGATAGCGATCGAAGAAGAAATAATGATGTCGATGTAACTTTAAAATACCTACCTCATCGGCATCAGAATATGGTTTCTAAAATCATCAGAAATATATATATATATATATATATATATAAATGTAAATTGCTAATTAGTGAATGCATAGAAAATATACTATAATATTTTATTAACTTATTAAATACTTTTTATAAGGGAAACTATTAGATGATTTGTTCTCATTTGTTCTATGAACTTCTTTTTTAGATAATCGTTCTATGAACTTCAACAAATGAACTCCATGAAAATTGATTGAGAACCATTTGAGTAACTTTAAATTTTAACCACTACTTCAAAATATCATCTTCAATTTAATATATTCTTCAATTTATGAGGTTAATTCAAGTGATGTAAATGATAAAAATCTACAAATAAAGTGAACATTTATTGAAACAAAGCAAAGAGTAAACTAGTCAAAATTACTTCACGCTTATGACTATTTTCTTCTCTGATCCTATTGTTTTTATTTTCCTTCCTTGAAAAAGAGGGTTAATTATGATAGCCGCAGGGTAAACCACCGCCTCTCAGGTCTATTTGTATAACTTGATAAATAAAAGACATCAAGCTAAAAGGAAATATAGTCTGAAATATATCAGAACTTTGACCGAAATTGTTATAATGGTACCAAACTTTAGAAATGACATTTTACTCCCTTCACTATTTAACAGTGTATTTTAAAGGTATGTATGTGCTCATGTGGACATAGAAAATCTTCCATAAAAATTATAAATCGTAATATGTCGACACTGACACATATGTACCATTAAAGTACATTATTAAATAGTGCATGGGGGTAAAAAGTCCTCCATAATGTTTGGTATTGTAGCAATAATTTCGGCCAAAATTGAAGTATCTTTTAGACCATTTTCCCAAACTAAAACGGAAAAGAAAAAATTCAATATCAAAATTACTTTTCATGAATTTAATTCTATATAAATTTCTAGTTATACTAAAATTTGCAAGAAAACTAATTTTTAAATTAATCTATGAAATTTAAACAGATGCTTCAAAAAAAATCAGAAATACTACATGAGCCTTGAAAATTAATAATGAAGAATTAAGGACTAGTGAATAACTGCGTTGTGCTCATTGTTTACACCATGGTTGTCAACTGCATAATAGTCCCCGGGAATGTCCTGATTAAAGGGATGGATCATTTCATGGCAATATCCTTCAAACATTTCCCAAACAATTCAGAAAATGTGGTGCAACACTGACAAATTAAATCTTAGCCATCAATGTATGTCCATAAAAATTCAAGTGGGGAATAAATCATCAATGTAATTAATTATTTCCTTTGATATTGAATATGAAATTGTACTTCCATTAATTAGGTAGTAATGATATATGGACTTCAAGATTGCTAATTCATGGTCATAATGATACTTCTCTTCTTCTTTCAACTTATTTTCGGGCTTTCATCCTTTCTTAAGATCGGAAAATATAGGTTAGATGGTCTTCAATTCATATTATTCAGACATTGATCGTTTTCCTTTTTCGTCTAGTGATTTTTCATGTGCTTTCTCCCGCAAAAATTGATCAAATGGCATGGTGCCTCTTAATTTGTGAAAATATTGGAGCCGATAAAGAAAGCAAGCAAGAAAGACATTTTTACTTGGTTTAAATACAATTGGGAATGAAGAGATGGTTCTAAATTAGAATAGACATGAATCTGATACCATGTAAAGAAATGACATTATCGGCCTAACTCAATCTAAAAGCTAGATCATGAGTGGAGGATTGACAAAGTCTATACAATGAGACCAGTAGTACATTTCCCAGCCAATGTTGTGACCTTTACCTACTCTAATAAAAAGAAGATGCAAAATTTGTCCGAGTACAAGGAAAGTCGTAATGTGGTGGCAATAGATGACACAAAATTACTGATAAATCACATTGGTTAGACTATTAAACCTCCAAATAGTTATGTTGATCTAATTTTGCATTAAAAATATTTATTATGACCTAGGTATGGAGAAAAATCTTCTTTCAGTCGCATTGTTGAGATCTTCAAGTAATTATGTTCTATTTGGTATGCATGATGTAATAATATACAATGATCTTGTTGTTGCAAAAGAGTCCGTTATTTAAGGAGAAAGTTCAAACTATGCCTAGATAATGTTGGCAGAAACCACATATATGGACAAGACAGGGAAGAATGAGACGATGAACTTATGACACATACGGTTGAGTCACGTTAGCTACTCTAAACTTAGAATCATGATGTAAAGGTCAATCTTGAAGGTTTCTTTAACTTTCAGCAAGGATGGATGTAGTGTGTGCAGGTTGTCAATATGGTAAAATGCACTTGTTGTCGTATTAGGATTCGAAATATACAGCCAATGAACCATTACAGTTAACTAACTCAGATGTGTTCGACCCTGTCAAGTGACTCTCTATTGGTGGGATGAAATATATATTGATATTCATTGATGATTATTGTGATATATGTGGACTTATTTTTTAAAGGAGAAGTCTGAAGTATTTTTAAAATTCAAAGAATTTAGAAAGGTTGGTGTAGGAGAAATTGGTAAGAATTTCCTTTGTGAACTAACAATGGTGAGAAATATGCCTCACTTTGAAATTTTTGAAATCCTTGAAAATTACGCTATTAGTTAACGTGTCTAAATATGCAAAAACAAAATGGAGTAACAGAAATGAACAACAAATACCTAGCAAAAATTTGTTGGAGCTTGCGTCACGCAAAAAGTATTCCTAGAAAATTTGGGGTGAAGCTATGAAGACTGCAACCTTGTGATCAATAGACTTCCCCAATAATGGTTACATTTTCTTTCACCTTTGGAGAAGTTGTGTAACATGAAATCCTCTGTTAAGTATTTTTGTGTTTACGAATGTGTTGCTATATATTTCTACCTAATCATTTATGTAGAAGGATTGACAAAAAAGTTGTTAGGTGAATCATTATGGGGTATGACAGTCAACTTATAGCAAAGTGCTACATTTGTCGAAATGTGATACTTGAAGAAACCTCATATTGGTGGTCCTAAATAAGGAACTGATACCATTTTTGTCTCTTCTCATATTCACCTGAGTCAAGATGGAGATGAAGGTAAAGCTAATGAAGATGGTATGATGAAGACGTGACTCAAAATCCATGAATAACTAGTACGTACCAACAAACATGTGAAAATGGTATGCCAATTGGAGCAGATACACAACTTCACAAAGAAGGTCAACAAGGATAAGAAAGCAAAATCCAGAGATTGTAAATGTTTCCATAGTAGAAGACAAAAATTAAAAGGAACCAAAAACTTTGGAGGAAGCATTCCATAATCCAAATTGGATTAAGGCTGTGGAGGAGGAAATTGTTGCGCTACAACTGAATCAATTTTAGGAACTCAAACATCTTAATAATTTTATTGTATTGGAGGTTGATCGTAGTGAAGAAAGAATTTACTTACTTCACTAAAAATACTCCAAAGAATTATTGAAGAAGTTTTAGAGTTTCAACTGTTAACCAACCTCAACACCAATGGATATCCAAATTTTCCGATGTGTGTGCATGAAGGGAAATACTTATAAAATGCAACAATGAGTCGGTAATTTATTGATTGTTTGAATTATTTAACTCTAACAGGACCCCAAATCTCTTATGTGGTAGGTGTGATGAGTCTCTACATTTATAATCCAAAGAAGTTTCATTAAGATGGAGTTCTTCAAATCAACCTTGAGAAATGCAAAGAGTACAATTAATTTTGTGTAGGAGAGGTGAAGAATGCAAGCTGATTGATACTGTGACTTTGACTATTGGAGAATATCATGATAACCATCGTTCAACTACTGGGTTTGTGTTTAAGTTTGGAGATGGAGTCACTTGTTCTTATTCTTAAATCCTTCGTGCAGCTAAAGGTTGTCAACAACGTCATTGTCAACAACAGAAGCAGAGTGTCAGGCAAGAGCACTTGCTGCTCAGGAAAGTATATGGCTTATACAGTTGATGAAGGATCTAAACAACTAGTAGGCTATGCAATTCCTTTGTACCATGCTAATCAGTCAACAATTTGCTTTCTTGAAAATCCAATTTTCCACGCAAGAACCAAACATGTGGAGATTCATTACAACTTAATCCTAAAGAAAGTGAGTCAATGAGACATTGATTTGGAGCACATAAAAATAGAACAGCAAATTGCAGACTTGTTCACCAAATGTTCTATTGTTAACAAGTTGGAGAATTTTTGTACGAATTTAGGCATGGTTAAGACGGAGAGTTGATGTCGACAAGGGGTGTTTAAAGTTGATGACATCATTCTTAGTTTGATTTTACCAAGTCCGCAATTTAGTTATTTTTTTAGCTTAGATGTTAGTTTGATATTTTATTAGTACGTGAGTGTTCTATTGATTTCTAGAGTAGTATATAGTTTTACTAAAGTTTAGGAGAGTTAGGTTAGTGAATTTCGTTAGTCGTTTAGTGGGATTTGACTCTATTGAATTTGTAATCCTATATAAGGCCAAATTTAATAAAAGATTAGTCCATTGTTAGTTTTCTCAAAAAAATATTTATCAAACTTCTCCAGTTATATTATAATATTAAGGCGGGGACCTTTTCTTCCTTTTTCCATGTCATTCTCCAATGTGATTGTATATTATGTAAGTGTTCCTTCTCCTCTTATCTCCAATTTCTCTCAATTTGAGTGTTGCACTTAACTAACATGATGGGGTTTATGTGGATAGAGTTATGTTGGAGAATAAATAATGGTGTCGGTGTCAACTAAAAACATTAGCCTCGTCCGCGTCGGCATCTGGTTTATAAACTCTTAGGTTCCATATATAAGTTTGTACCCTTTTCTTTTAGGCTATGAGTTTCATGAAGTTTAATTAAATTCTACAGAGGAGTAGATGATAGTTTTTTTTACTATTTATAGGGGTTTCCATAATAATGTACTATGTTATTACTTGTTTTACTTTATGCAGGTCAGTACTCGACAAAGGACCAAATAGAGTAATATGCTCCTTAGGCAAATTAGGGTTCAGTATTCCAACATACTATATATGTAAATGGCTAATTCATGAATGTGTAGAATATATACTATTATATTATATTAACTCATAAAATAATTATTATAACGAAAACTACTTGATGATTTGTACTCATCTATTGTATGAACTTTTTTAGGCAATCGTTATATAAACTTCAACACATGAACTTCATGAAAAATGGATTCAAAAGCACCAATTAAGTCAAATCTCCATTGAGTAACTTTAAATTTTAATCACTTCTTTGAAATGTCATCTTCAACTAAATCTATTCTTAAATTTATCAAGTTAATTCAAGTGATGTAAATGATAAAAATCTACAAATAATGTAAACATTTATTTATGAAAACAAAGACAAGAGTAAATTACTCAAAATTACTTCAAATATATGACTATTTTCTTCTATGATTCTCTTGTTTTTATTTTCCTTCCTTAAAAAAGAGGGTTAATTAAGACATCTATTTGTATAACTACTTAAATAAAATACATCAAGCTAAAATGGAAATGAGAAAATGCTCATATCTATATTACTTTTCATAATCTCTAATACCAAATAATTTTCAGTTGTAAAACCTTGCAAGAAAACAATAAATTAATGTAACAAATATAAGCTGATGCTCTAACGAATTAAAAGAAGTACAACATTGATCTTGAAAATTAAGAATGAAGAATCACCAACTATTGCGATCAACTACATCGTGTTCTTTGTTTACATCACGATTGTCAACTGCATCATAGTCTCCAAAATCAGCCCATAAACCCACACACAAGTTGAAAATCTCACGATAAACTGGATGAATTATTTCAGGTTAATATCCTCCAACCATTTCCCAATCAATTGAGAAATTATGGTGCAACAATAAGATCTTAGTAGTCAATGCCTCTCCATGAAGTTTTAAATTAGGGATTAAATCCTCGATGTAATTAATCATTTCCTTTGATATTGAATAGGGAATAGCACTGCAATTATTGAAGTAGTAATGATACATGGACTTCAAAATTGCTAAATCTTGTTCATAATCATAATCATCTTCTTCTTTAAACTCATTTTCGGATGTTCCTCCTTTCTCTAGATTGAAAAATATAGGTACGATGGTCTTCAATTCATATAGTTCAGACATAGGTCGTTTTCCTTTTCGGTCTGCTGAGTTTTCATGTGCTTTCTCCTGCACAAATTGATCAAATGCCATAATGACTCTTAATTAGTGAAAGTATTGAAGCCAATAAATAAAGCAAGCAGGAAATTTTCTTACTTGCTTTAACTGGAATTGGAAATGAGCAGATGGTCTTCATTCTTGTTAGATTTATAGAATAGTTATTACACTAAAATCAGAAAAAAAATATTAATTGATCAAAATTTCACATTCATTACCATCCAAAAATAGTTCACATGTAAATGAATGCTAGATCTTTTTTCTTGTTTTTAAAGTGTAACTCACGTGAAGGAGTTGGTTTCATCTATAGTGACAATAAATAAAAGGACTATGAACATGATGCATGGTGTGAATTCATGTTGTTTTTTGTTTTTCTAAAATGAAATATTTTATGTATACACTATTTGAAAAATTAATTTAATATTATGTTCATATTTTTAAGAATTTATGTAATTTTATATACATATTTTTTAGAATTTATTTAATATTATTTGTTGGGCTGCATGCGCAAGAAAGGATAATTGGTGCACCTAGCTTGTTGAAGAGTAAGTCATTTCTTCAAGGGTTAGGGATTCATTCTCAATTTATACCTTTTCGTTTCACCTTTATTTTATAGTGCACCCATGTTATCTAGAAATCACACTTCCTCATATATCTCTACGAGAATAGACACAAACAAATATTTAGAAAATAATAATATTTTTATAACTTTTTTTTACCCTCCTTGGGCGCTTCATCATTTTTGCTTTATTGCTGTTTCGAATTCACATTAAAGTGAAAGGTGGAGAATTCTTCGTACCTGACAAAAATACTTCATATGTTATAAATGTGTAATTAACGGATCTATACAAAAAGGAACACTAATATTATATTAACTTTTCTACATAGATAAATATTTTTAAAAATCAGAAAAAACTACCAAATGATCTAATTCATTTACTAAAACCAAAAGTATCTTCTCACAAAATCCACCTCCCATCAAATATATATCTCAAATAGTGAGTATCCTCCACTTCAAAATTTTAGTTTTTCTTGTATTCGAGTCACCAAGGATATATATACGTAGATTCAAATTGCTAAATCCCAAACACTATGATTCATACTAATCATCTTATTCTTTCTAACTCATTTTCAAACGTCCCTCCTTATTTAATATTGAAATATGTAGGTTCCTATTTAGTGCTCATATAGATAATTTTAGAATGTTACCAATGAAGCAAGAATCTCGATCATATAAGTTAATAAAGTATAGGAAATAATCTTGACCGAGTAACTTTTGTTCAATACGGAACTATAATCAATTTAACTATATGTATATTATGTTAACAGAGTAAGGAAAAGAATCAAGAACGTATATTATATATAGTATGGAAATAATCAATTATTCAAATATCATTACATGAACTTAATATGTCAACTATGTCATAGAATCTCAAGCATATAAACGTTACTATTGTACGGAAATATAATAAAATTAAATTTCAAAATATAAAGTTTAAAAAAGTATAAAAAAAAAATAATCACGACGATATAGAAGATATAGTATGGAAATAAAACAATTTAAATATCAATAAGATAATTAAAATATTGACTGTACGAAAGAACTAAAATGGAAATAAATATTATTTTTATACTTTAAAGGATGAGCGATAAAATCCACAATTTAGAAAAAAATTGGAAGAAATCAAACAATTGTAGGTTAAAACAAAAGTAGAAAGCAATCCCGTTAGGCATGAAGTTAAAGTGTACAAGTATTCAAGAGTAGAAGCTGAAAAAGGAATGTGCAGCATGTAGGTTGTATCTAATCATACAAGGCTATTTATCCACTCATATGACATTCTAGGGTTACAAAGTAGAGTTATGTCGCCACCCAAAACTTGAACTATCATGAAACTTAAAATAACCCTATAGTAGGTAAGAAAAAATTCAAACTATAGCGAAAAGTAAATACTAAACAAGAGATAAATGGATGAAGATAGAGATAAATGGACCAACATGAATAATATATAATTCTAAATAAGTGGTGGTACTTTAGTCCGCCGAAAAAATTGAAAACCCACAACGTAGGTTAGCTAGTGAAGGGTACTTATGTAAATAAAAAAAAAGGTTGCTTTTAACCCCCAATTTGTTCTATTGAAAAATTTATATAAAAATCCTACGTCATTTCTCTTTTTGTTGGATTCTTCTTTTCTACATATATAAAAGCTACAAAATATACAACATGAGCATTTATGAACAAGAAATAATATAGATATACAGAAGATTCACATGTAGAAGACATACCAACATTACGAGAATAAGGTTATACAATACATAAATTTCTGAAAAAATATACACAGTAAATATAAGATGGAAAGTAGCTAGTAACCCTCTATATGCCAAAACACTACTTATTAAAAAAGACTTAAAAATAATATGCAAATAAGTTGAATTGCATCATTTACATGGGTTGTACGATTAAACATGTGAAGATGTGTATCAATACAATGCATGCACGCTTCACCTACCAAACAATTACATCTAAGCAACCAAACGTACTTAACCAAAATAACCGTGTTCCTAGAGCATAAAGAACTAATGTGGAACCCGACTAGTCCTCCACCAAGGCCTTGGGCCCAAAAATTATCAAACATACACAACAAAATTATCATAATATGATCACCATCAATTAGGAAACGAAGAAAATTATCATGAATCAACAACGGGAAGAGTAACTCAAGGATCTCAATCTTTACCAGAAGGTACCCCTCAAGTAAAAACCTAGTTTAGTTAATGACAATCTATGACTATGACAAAAAAACACATGTTACATAACCTAATATAAGATAGGGATTCATAAAACTCATTTTGAAATTCCAAATATCAACTCTAGATAGGATGACAACACCAAGCTAAGCCAGTGGTCAGGAATTGATGATAAACACTCAACCATGTCACATTTTAAGGGCATAGGTGGTTGTATGCAAAAAAAAAAAAATACTAAACTTAAGAAGTAGGGGTCATTCACAACTACTAAAGGAAATGTAATTTCTTTTAATTGATTTCACTATTATTAAATTATTAACAAAATGAATTACCAACACACACACATATATACAATAAGGGGAGAGGGGGTTTAATATAAACAAATATTCGTCAATATTAAGTAACAAAAAAAGAAATCAATGCAAATTTGATCTACCAAGTTTGAAAATGTATTGATGCTTCATGTCGTTCTCCATTTTCTTATTTTTTTCAGCGGTTAGAGATTTCCCATAGACAGTTTGGTTCCCTAATAATTTGTTTGAGTTTTGTGAAATTTTAAGTGTTTTAGAGCTTCATATGTTTGAATGATTGATTTTGATCAAAACATCATTTGGAAAGCCTTAAAATGGAATTCTAAGGTGTTTTGTTAGGTCCAAAGTGTAGAGTTTTTTTTCTAAATGGAACTTTGGTGCGGATACTGAGGAAGCTTGCTTAAAACAAAGCTTGGTTGTGGGACCCACCTTTTATTGAGATGACTAAAGTTGGAAGTTTGTGTTAGCCTCCAAAGCATTCAAGGATTTCTGTTAATAACAATAATAAGTAACTTCAAGTGCAAAACTAGATCAAGTCCTATTGAACCTATCAAAATTAAATCATGCGAAAAGGGAATAAAACCAAGGAAAGAAGAAGATACTCAATATCATTAAATATCTCTTGATTGACAGAACTCCACAAATCAAGGAACATTGATGAAGATAACGTTGAATCTCAAGACATCAAGGAAGTTAGAGCTATCAAGAGGCTTGCTTAAAATCAATTCTTGAACCCTTTGGGTGATATCAATAGATATAGGATATGATTTGATGTTAGAATCTTGTAGAAATTCTTAGTTTTATGTTGTAAGAGACCTATTTTAGTGGGCCACCTGATATGAACCAACTTGTATTGATAAACTGATAGAGTATACTAGCTTTAAGGGAATCACAACTTGCTGAGTCATTCAATTACCAAAAGCAACTAAAGGAAACTAAGAAAAGAAATAAACTTTCACAATAGGTGTAAGCAGTAGCCTTGTATGTCTCTTCTATTTATAAGCTTTGTTGCTCGGTGAAAAACCCTATGTGGTAATATGTGTCTTTTGGCATGTCTGACACATTTGTCCCCTTGTTGGTTCCTGTAGTGGAGTATTCCTCCAAATATTTAGGTATAACTTTTATCATGTTGTTGCACCTTAGTGTGAGTGGGACATTAACCATATTCATAACATTGCCAACCCCTTGAAGAGGAACCTTGTCCCCAAGGTTCAACTTGGGAAATTGCTGAAGGATAGTCGACTTATCTTCCCAAGTGGAATATGAATCGAGAAAGCCAGACAACCTGAGAAGTCATTAGACCAGTTCTATACTGCCCTTGTGCAACACGCGCTGCTGGTGAAACGAGGCATCAGACCTATAGAAGAAGATTCATTCAACAATACAAGAGGAGTAACATGTTTTTCAGGGGCCTATACACTTCCGAAGAACTGAAACATGAAAAGTAAGTTGAATACATCAAGAGGCAGGAAAGTCTATTTTTTTCGCAACTTCACCAATGCGTTTGAGGACTTGGAATGGACCAAAGTACCGATGGCTGAGCTTGTTCTATTTTTGAAGGCGTGTTGACAATTGATAGTATGGTTGAAGACGAACATAGACCTAATAACAAATATTGAAGGTAACTTCTCTTCTCCCTTTGTCAACAACATATTTCATTTGTTCTTGGGACCTTAAAAGATTTGTGCGCAGCTGCGAAGGAGTTTAATCATGTTTTATGAATGCAGTCGTGACAACAGAGTTATGGGAGTCAACCATAACATAATGAGAAATTGTAGGAGGTGGTGTCATTTGGGAACTTGATTGATAGGTTTGTATTATACCATAACTCAGCCCATGGAAGGAGTTTGAACCAGTCAGCTGGAGCATCAACAATAAAACACCTCAAATACATTTCTAAGAATTCTTGAGAGCCTCAGTTTTACCATCTTTTCGAGGATGGTATACTGAAATTTTCACTAAGTGAGTTCTTTGTAGGAATGCCAGTGTAAAAAAAAAGAAATTCAACATTTTGACAGTAGTGCGAAGAAGGAAAGGAGTTGAAAGCCACTTGACTCTAAGGAGAGATTTCTTCCAAATAAGATAAGGAGAGGAGCTGAAAGCCACTTGACTGTAATGAGGAATTTCTCTAAAAAAATCAGATAAGAAAAGAGGATCTCTATCAGTGAAAATCTTAGAAACAAAACCATGCAATTTGATATACTCCTCCACAGAAACAATAGCTACTTTCTAACTGGTAAAAGAACAGGGCAAGGAAACAAAATGTCCATACTTGGAAATACGACCCACAATCACTAAAATAGTTGTGCATCCATGTGAAGGAGAAAGAAATGCGATAAAATCCATGGATATTTCCTCATTAGTAGAATCAGGAACCGGAAGAAGTTGAAGTAGTACTATTGTTTTCAATTGAGTATCTTACATTTGTTGGCAAACTTGGTAGTGAGAAAAAAAATTTCTTTGACATCAGCAGGCATGCTTTGCCAATGAAAATTGAGGAAATCTGATTAAAAGTTCTAGCTTTACCAGAATATTCTCCTATAGTTGAAGCATGGAATATTTGTAACAACAACTTACGAAGAGTCAAATCAGTGGGAATGACAAGACAGTTTTCATACAGAAGCAAGACACAATGGAATGAGTTGTCCAACAAAGAGGTAGGAACATCCTGAAGTTGTTGTCAAAGAGAAACTAAGGAGGCATCCTGTTTGTTAAGTTCACGTAGTTTTGACAATAAGTCAGTTTTACCATTCTATACGAGATCTTAAAGTCATAACCAATTAACTTGGTAAACCACTTCTGTTGTTCAGGAGTTTGGATTACCTGTGTATTGATGCTAATTTTGAACAACCTTTATAATGGAAAACATCTCCCTATGATAAGTAGAACTGACACACATTAGAGAAGAAAGCTTCTGGCAGAAGAAGGCAATGGGATGTCCTTACTAAGAAAGAATTGCTCCAATGCAATCACCAGATGCATCTGTTTCAACCGTTAATATCTGGTGAAAATTGGGGAGGTGAAGAACAGGTACATGACTAGGAGGCTCTTTGAGTTTAACAAAGTCAGAAACCACAAGATCAGTACAACGAAAGGCATCCATTTTTAATAAATCAGTGAGCACCAAAACAATATGGCTTATGATTTGACAAAATGGTGATAATAGCCAGAAAATCTCGCACATCCTTCATGGTCAGAGGTGTAGACCAAGACGCAATAACATGTATTATATCAGGATCCACTTGATATGTCAAAGATACTCAATAGAGGTTCGACCAAATTGGCACTTGGAACATTTAACCACTAATGTGTGTCGTATAAACCTCAAAAGCTTTTTGTAAATGGTCTAGGTGGTTAGGCCATGATTGGATATACACCAAGATATCATCAAAGAAGATCAAAACAAATTGGCAGAGAAATGATTTAAAACTAAGTTCATGGTCGCCTGAAAGGTTGATGGTGAATTGGAAAGACAAAAGGGCATCACAACAAACTTATAGAGCCCTTCATAAGTTCTGAATGTCGTTTTCTCAACATCCAGTGGATGTACTCGAATTTGGTGGCAACCAGCGAGCAAATATAACTAATAAAAAAAGCATTTCCCATGGAGTTAGTCAAAGAGATCATTAATGGAAGAGATGGGAAAACGGTCTTTGACTGTAATAAAGTTGACAGCACGATAATCGACACAAAATCACCAAGTTTAGTCTTTATTTCGAACAAGAAGAACAGGGGAAGAGTAAGTTCTACAACTAGGGTGAATCACACCATCTTTGATTATTTAAGAGAAATCCTCTCAATCTCAGAATTCTGAAAATGGGGGTAGCGATATGGGTGAACATCCACCAAATTTTAATTGGGCAACAAAAGAATGTGATGATCCTGAGGTCTAGAAGGAAGTAAGTTAGTGGGTATTTTTAATATATCATAAAAGGAAGATGGAAGAAAGGTCAAACCGGGGGGGGGGGAGATCTGGTAACGGTAGAGAGCTTTGAGCAATAAGATCCAAGTGATAGAAGCAGGCAACTGAATCACTAGTGGCTAAACGACAAAGAGAGAAAAACTAAACTTGGTCCATAAATGTAGAAGAATCCCCAACCCACTAGATGATTTTCCCGGCAAAAGATAACTCAAAGATAAGACAAGCATAGTATGAGTCAGTTCTACCTAAAGTGTGCAACCAAACTATTCAAAGGACCATATTAGACCCGTGAAATTCTATGATAAGAAACTATGTGCAAAGAGTAAATCCTTGAATGGTGAGCGAGACATGAAGAACGACCCCCAAATATCTTAGTGCATGACCACTGCCCACCAGAACTGAATATTTTGGAGGAGGTCTCAATTGGTAGTTTGAGAAAACTGGGAACACAAGGATGCATAAAGTTATAAGTATTGGCCCCGTCAAGAAGAAACTTAACTGGAGATCCCTTGACATTATCGATGAAACGAAAAACGGTAGGGTGTGAGCCGCCATATAAGGCGACATAACTAATAGTCGGTACTAGTTCTACCTCAGTACAAGGTTGGGTAAGAGACTCATCAAATACCTTTTCAACTTCGGGGGTGGAAGCTCTACGATCTCATCCTCTGATAAGAGAAGTAAAAGTTAGAGGTAGAATTACAATGATGGTTCTTGTTCCATTTCTTATCACAATGGTATCAAAGATCAAGCTTACGTGTTCGTTCTATTTCAGTAGGAGTAAGATTTTTATAAGGAACGCGGCCCATAAAAGGTAGGGACGTTGAAGGACCATGAGCTTGATAAGTTTTGCACATGTAAATAGGACATCCCAATAGCATCAATAAAATCAAGATGGAGAAAATCTAATACCTCAACCTTTATATCTTATTAGAGCCTGAAATAAATATGTGCATTAGTTAGTGAGGTAGCATACCCCAATTTCGATTTGCAATTTTCTCAAATCGAGAGAGATATTCATGAACAAATGAGGTCATTTAGAGTTTCTCAAGAATACCTTCGGTCAGCTTTGATGAATGCCTCATGTGAAAGTATTTCAATTATATAGAGAGAATAAATTTTACAAATCCCTAAAGATCTGTCATTCCTATCCCTAAATATCAGTTGTTTTATCTCTACAAATCTGCTAGTCAATCCCTCTAAATCTTCTTTGCTATCCCTCCAAATAAGTTGTTCTATCACATTTATTCCTTTGATTCTACAACAAATCTATATGCTAATTTATATCACTATATAATTACATTAATATATACAATTGTTTAGATGTCCATCATGCTAACATCCCTCCTCAAATTGATGATGACATGGTGGACTTATGGCACATCTGGTTGAGTAAAGTGGGCTACTCTAAACTTAGAATCATCATGAAAAGGTCAATATTGAAAGGTCTTTAAAAAATTTTAGCAAGGACGTATGTAATATATGTAGGCTGTCAGTGTGGAAAAGAATCATTTGTCGTAGCAGGATTCAAAATATATAGCCAAAGAACTATTAGAGTTAATTCACTCAAATATGTTTCACCATGTCAAGAAACTCATTGTTAGTGGGATTAAATACATGTTTGCATTCATTGATTATTTTTACAAGTACGTGGGGACTCAACTTTTAAAGGAGAAGTCTAAGATATTTTCAAAATTCAATGAATTTAAAAAGGTAGTTGAAAGAGAAATTGGTTAGAAAATTCTTTGTTTGCGAACTAATGTTGGTCGGTATCGTACCTCACATAAATTTTTTGAATTCCTTGAAAAGTGTCCAATACTCCATCAGTTCATATGTCCAGATATGCCACAATAAAATGGAGTAGAAGAAAGGAAGAATCGTCACCTAGAAAAGATATATCAGATCCCGATTCACGAAAAAATATCCCGAGATAATTTTGTGTGGAAGCTATGACGACTGCAACTTTTATGATCAATAGACTTCCTTAACAAATGTTATATTTTCTTTCACCTTTTGAGAAGATGTGGTATATGAAATCTTCTATTAGCTATTTTCATGTTTAAGGATGCGTATGATATGTATTTTATTTTAACATTTATGTAGCTTGATATATAAAAAGGTTGTTAGGTGTATCTTCATAAGGATGACTGTCAACGAAAAAGGTGGTGATGTTGCGATCCAACACCATGAAAGTGCTATATTTCTTGTAATGTGATATTTGATGAAGTTTTTGCGTCGAGGTCTTCAAATAAGGAGTCAGATGTAAGGTAGATGTAAGGTGTGTTGGACTCTTATCATATCCGGTTGAGCAAAGATGTAGATGGAGGTGAAGCTAATGAAGACGATATTGATGAAGACGTGACTTAAAATCCGAGGCAAACTGTATCTACTAAAAACTAGGTGAAAAAGATGAGCTAATTGGAGCACATTTACCACCATCACTTGGAAGGTTAAGAAGGTTCAGAAAGCAAAATTCAAAGTTTGTCAATGTTGCCATTATAGAAGATGAAAATTAAAAGGAACCAGAAACTTTTGAGGAGGCATTCCATATCCAAAGTGGATTAAGTCTATGGAGGAGGAAATTTTTGCGCTACAACTTATTAAAACATGGGAACTCAAACATCTCAACCATTTTTTTTTTGGGGGTTAATCATAGTTAAGAAGGAATTTTCTTGCATCAGCAAAATTATTCCAAAGATCGATTGATGAAGTTTGGGATGTCCCATTGAAGACCAACCTCAACGCCGCAGGATCCAAATGTTAAGATGTGTGCTGATGAAAGGAACAACTTTAAAAATACAACAATGTATCAACAATTGGTGGGTAGTTTGATTTACTTAATTTTTACATGAGCCGACATCTTTTACGCGGTAGGTGTGATGTGTCATTACATGCAAAATTAAAAGAGGTCTCATTTGGATGGAATTCGTCAAATGTTGAGATATGTAAAGAGAACAAATGATTACGGTTTTTTTGTAGGGATAATGCACAAGTACCCCCTCAACCTATGCCCGAAATCCCAGAGACACACTTATACTATACTAAGGTTCTATTACCCCCCTGAACTTATTTTACAAGTAATTTTCTACCCCCTTTTAGCCTACGTGGCACTAGTTTGAAAAAAAAAGTCTACCATTGTTGGACCCACAAGATAGTGCCACGTAGGTCAAAATGGGGTAAAAAATTATTAATAAAATATGTTAAGGGGGGTAATAGGACCTTAGTATAGTATAAGTGTGTCTCTGAGATTTTGGGCATAGGTTGAGGGGGTAATTTGGCATTATCCCTTTTTTGTATAACAAAGTTTAATAATGCAAGCTGCTTGGATATTGTTACTCTAAATATGGAGGATATTGTGATACCCCTCGTTCAACTACTTGATTTGTGTTTAAGTTTTGAGTTGAGGTAATTTCTTGGTGCGATAAAGGGTAGCTAATAGTGTCATTGACAATAATAAAAGCAGTTTATCGAGCAACAAAAGTTGCAGCTCAGGAAAGTACATGGCTTAATTACTCAATAAAAGATATAAAATAACTAATAGGCTGGATTGCCACATTCCAGCATAACTAACTAGATCGATTGCCATTTTCTGACATAGAAATGGGATCGGATGTACACGTTCTGGGATAACAATAGGATAGCGTACAACATTCTAATATGTTGACGGTTTATATTTGGAGAGGACCAACTACTTGATGTAATTGTGGAAATTGAGATATTTGAATCGTTGTTCGTAAGTATTCATAATATTTTATATATTTATATATATGTGATTGTAATATTGTTTGAGTTTATTATGTTGCACTTAGTGGGATAGTCGCGTGATCCTACCAGTACATTGTGGATTGTGTACTGATACTGCACTTGATCTTATTTTTATTGAGTACAGGAAATCTTCAAATGGATATTGATAGACCTCTCTTAGAAGATTAGTGATCGTCGCTTCAAATAAGGGCTTTCATTAAATTCTCTTTCGTATATGTCTACCATTTTCAGACATACACATTTCTTTTAGTTAGTTGATTAGATCATTAGACTGGGGTTGCATCTATTCTTGTTTAGACTTGTAGAACCATAGGTTTTTTGGTACAATGACTTTGATGTCCTAGTTGTTATTTTCTGCCACATTATTTAGTTTAGTTCTTTAGGACTCTTCTAGAAGCTTATGGGAACTTCATTTTATTTTAGGTAAATGCTTTAGATTGGTTCTAGTTGTTTGGTTTGGGTTGTAGTTTTTGTTCTCCCACTAGAGGTTTAGTGTAAGTGTCACTCACGATGGTCTAGATCATGAAAAAGTTGGTATCAGAGCCTAGGTTCGGTTATATTGATGTACACAAACAAGTCTAGTAGAGTCTAGTGGAACCGTATGGGGACACCTTTACTTTTATTCGAGAGGCTACATGACTTTATGAACTCTCTATATTTTTCTTGTCTCCTTTCGTGCTATAACTTGATTTCTATTGGTATCTGTCAATTCTCATTGGCATCTCCCCTCATTCGCTCTTCTGTCCGCGGATGGTTAGCACTACATACAACTTTGTTAGGCCCCTTGTCTACCATCAATGCTCCAGCTAAGGAATCGACAGCGAAAGGTTGCAGTCGAGGAAGGGGTAGAAGAAGATCTAGGAAAAGAGGTCGTGGAAGAGTAGAACCTATTGAGGATAGAGCTCATGTTGAGAATGATCCCATGAATGAGAACCTTCCTGCATATCATGAAATGATAGAGGAGAATGTTGACATTGAGGATTGAGAATCTTGAGGAAATTCGACAAGATTAAGAGGTATAGGATTAGACTACAGGTGTTCCTCCCATCAATCTAGTGTTAGCTAAGCAGATTATGTTGTTCTTGAAGGGATTGGTTGGTGCTCGAGTGCTTCCACGTGTTGAAGTAGCTCAAGCTCCCGCCAATCCTCCTATTATTGTCATTACATCAAAGGAGTACGAAAACGTAGGTAACAATGATTTCTTCCATCCTTTGTTCGATTATGTGATGATTGTTAATGAGAATGACATGTTGAATATGTTTTTGAAGATAAAACCTCTAGTATTTCTTGGTTTTGAGAGTGAGGATGCATATGTGTTTATCTTGGATTTTTATGTGAGGCTTCATAAATTGGGTATTGATTATCATCATGGGGTTGAGTTTGTGTCTTTCCAGCTTGAATGTTAGGCAAAGCAGTGATGGAAAGCGTTTAAGGAGTGCGTATCTTTAGTATTAACTCCACTCACTTAGACCCAATCTCATGTTTTATTCTTAGAAAAATATGTGCCGAGAACTTTTAGGTATCACCAAGAAGGATGATATTATGGCTTCAGAGCAAGGTGGTATGTATGTGACTTCTTATGAGGCCAAGTTTCATGATTTATCTAGATATGACATGCAGTTTGTTACTAAATAGGAGGAGAGAATTACTTTGTTGATCAGAGGAAGAAATTCTGAATTACAAGTATTCTATGCTCATATGAATCATGCAAGTAATAGTTTTAATAAGGTGAAAAACTATGTTAAGATAGTACAAGGAGTTAGGCGAGATGGTAAGGCTAGGTCATTGGGATAAAGGGGCAAGAGTTCGGGAAACTCTCAAGGTTCTTATTCAGGGTTAAGGGAGGCCAACATTTGCAGCCAATCCAATTGAGTCTGCTATGCCCACCTCTAAAGGTAACTTCTCGGGAACTCCATCTCATAATTTTCAGGATAGCAAGGAGTTGCACGTTTGACGGGCAGCAAACTATATTTTTTTCATACTTGCTACAATTGGGGGAACCTGGGCATATGAGGAGGGGTAGCCCCCATCTGCGTGTGTTTGATTCTGCGCAAAAGTCATCTTAAGCAGTTGTACCCACAATGAATGGTAAAATTTGTAGAAGACGTCCACAAGATGGGCGATAAGGTAATCAGCGAGGAAATGGAGGTAGAAGAAATGGTAAAAAGGTAAGGGTAACGCGCAATCAGGCAGAGAAGTAACATATCAAGATGAGAGGTGTCAATGTTATGCTTTTCCGTCAAGAATAAGGTAAAGGCAACCGGCATAGTAGTCACATGTACTAATTTTGTTTGCGATTGAATGACTAATGTGTTATTTAATTCGGGTTCTACTTATTCGTATGTATATTTGCAATTCTCCTCATAATTTGATATGATTTCTGATATTCTTGATACTTGTATTCGTGTTTTTACCCCAGCTAAAGAGTTAGTCATAGTCACCCATGTCTATCGTGCTTGTCCTATTCTGTTTCTGGATTTTCAAACTTGGGCTGATTTGGTGATTTTAGATATGGGTGACTTGGACATAATCTTAGGAATGACTTGGTTGTCCCCCTCTATTACGTTGTGTTAAATTTTAATACTAAGTTTATAAATCTAGAAATTTCGGGAAGGGAAAAATTGAAATTGGAATAGGTGTACAAGCCTAAGCAAGCTAAGATAAGATAATCCATTTGGGATAGTAAATTAGTATAGTAGGGTTTTTTGGATTATTTGGATCATATTAGGCGAGAGTGAAGCTCCATCTATTGAGTCTATTCTTGTGGTGTCTGAATTTAGTGAAGTGTTTCCTAATGACTAGCCTGGTATGCCTCTGGATAGAGATATAGATTATTGCATTGGTTTAGAGCCTGGTACTCATCACATTTACATCTCTCCATATCGCACAGCTATGGCAGAATTAAGAGAGCTTAAGGCTCAAATCCAAGATCTTCTTCATAAGGAATTTATTCGACCTAGTGCTTCCCCATGGGTTGCTCCACTTTTGTTTGTTAAGAAGAATGATGGTAGCATGAGAATGTGTATTAATTACCAACAATTTAATAAGGTCACTATCCGAAACAAGTATCTTTTTCCACAAATAGATGATATTTTTGACAAATTGTAAGGTGCAATAGTGTTCTCTAAGACTGATCTAATATCGGTTTACCATCAATTGAAAATTAGGCCTAAGAATATGCCAAAGAAAGAGTTTAATACTCACAATAGCCACTCTGAGTTTTTTTATTACGTCTTTTACTTTGACCAATTTTCCTGCAACTTTCATGAGTTTAATGAATTGGGTGTTCAAGACATTTTTTTGATTCTTTTTTCATAGTCTTTATTGATGATATATTGGTTTATTTGAAAAGTGAGGAAGAGCATGCCGACCATCTTTGTATTGATTTTCGTATTTTTAGAAAACAAAGTTTTATGATAAATTTTATAAGTGTGAAATTTTGTTGAAATCGGTTGCATTTATGGAGTATGTAGTTTCAACCTAATTTTGTGACGGAAATTAAGAGATTTGTGCGACTCGCTAGCTATAATTGGTGTTTTGTCAAGAATTTTGCTTGCATTGACACACACTTGACTAACTTTACCAAAAAAGAGATACCCTTTGAATAGGTTGAAAAATGTGTGGAGAACTTTCAAAAGATCAAGACTCTCTTGAACACCACACCTATCCTAGCATCACCGTCGAAAGGTAAGGATTCTATTGTTTATTGTGGTGCTCCACATTCTGGTTCGGGTGATATGTTGATGTAGGATAATAAAGTTATAGCTTATGCATCATGTCAATTGAAGGTGTGTGATAGGAATTATTTAACGCATGATTTGGAGTTTGTACCGGTAGTGTTTGATTTTAAAATATAGGGACATTACATCTATGGCATTAAGTGTGAAGTGTTTGCCAATCATTGTTGTTTGCAGCATGTGTTCACTCAAAAAGATCTGAATTTGAGACAACAAGTATTAAAGAAGTTACTTAAAAATTATGATGTGACTTTCAATATCATCCGTGCAAAGCTAATGTGGTAACACACGTTTTGAGTCGAAAAGCGGTGAGTATGGGTAGCTTAGCTTGCTTGAGTGTATCCAAGCGACCTTTGGCTACTGAAATTCAGACCTTAGAGACTAAGTTCATGTACTATGGCATGTTATAAAGAGGTTGGTTTTTATCTAGTATTGAAGTAAGGGCCAAATTTATGAAGGAGATCAAGGCTAAACAATTTGAAGATGAAAATTTAGATGAGTGTAGAAAGAAGACAATGATTGGTAAGACACAATAAACTATTCTTTATCCGAATTGTGTACTCAATTTTAAAGGGAGAATGTGTATTCCTAGAGTTCATAACTTCATTGAGAAATTATTCGCAGTCTCATGGTTCACAATATTCTATCCATCTGGGGTTACTAAGATGTATAGAGATATGAAACAAATTTATTGGCGGCAGGGCATGAAGAAAATAATATCACAGTTTGTGTTGAAGTGCCAAAATCACACACTAGAAAAATATGAACACCATAGGCATGCGACACTTCAAATAATGTCAATTCTAGAATGGATATGGGAAAGGATAGCCATAGAATTCATGATTGGTCTTCCAAAGGCGTTTGGGTAGTTTGATTCTATTTGGGTAGTGGTTGATAGATTGACTAAGTCAACCAATTTTATTCTGGATAAAGTTAATGTGAAAGAGATAGTGAGGTTTCTTGGGGTGTCCCTTTCTATCATCTCAGATTGTGGCACCCAATTAACTTCCATGTTTTGCAGGTAATTGCATGATAAATTTGGCACACAACTCACTTATAGTACAACCTTCCATCCACAAACAGACAGGCAGTCAGAGAGGACTATTCAAGTGACAAAGACATGTTGAAGGCATGTGTGATTCATTTTGGAGGGCATTGGGACAATTCCTTACTCTTGCACTAATTCTCTTAAAATAATAGTTATCACTACAGCATAGATATGGTACCATTTGAGTAGTTCTATCAGAGGGGATGTAGCCACCCATCGGATGGTTTGAGGCTGGAGATGTGAAACCTTTGGGGGGTTGATTAAGTGAATGATGCTCAAGATAAGGTAAACAGTATTCAAATTAAGCTTCTAACAACCCAGAGTAGAGAAAAGAAGTATACATACTATAAGGCAAGAGACATGGTGTTTCAAACTTGTGATAATTTTCTTCTTAAGGTATCACCCATGAAAGGAGTGATGAGATTTGGCAAGAAGGGAAAACTAAGTCTGTGACATATTGGTCCCTTTGATGTTCTTGAAAGTATTGGACCGGTAGTGTTAGATTGGCTTTACCCCCTAATCTATCAGTTCTTCATCCGGTATTTCATGTGTCCATGTTGAAGAGGTATCATGGAGATGGATATTGTATCATTAAGCGAGACTCAATTGTGTTAGACAAGGAGCTTCAATATGAGGAGGGACAGATTGCAATTCTAGAGCGTGATGTGCACAAGTTGAGGACCAAGGGGATTAAGTTTCTGATGATTCAATAAGAGAATCATCCAGTTCATGAAACTACTTGGGAAATCGAAAGGTACATAAGAGATAAGTATTTCTAATTGTTCACCGATTCGGCTACTAATCATTCCTTCGTTAGCTTATAAATCCTAAGTTTATCACTTGGGGGAGAGTGATGGGTAAATTAGTATCTATTGTAATGGTCACATTCCGTCGTTATAGAAGAGCCAACTGGGAAATTTTTGGTTTAGAAAACTTTTTTGTAGTAATTTGAGATTCCCAACCTAGACCAGACTTGGACAAAATCAATGTCATTGAGTTGGGTGAATTAGTTATAATTTTGATTGCATGAGTAGTTAGATAACTTGTTAAAGAACCCGTATGACTTTATAAAATTTAATTTGGACGAGTAGAACTCCTAAAATCAATCTTAGCATATAGGGTTCTTTCTGAGCGTCGTTGATCAGGGGTGTGTTTTGAAATGAGAAATTTGAAATTCTTTAATTAGCTCATTGCCTTGCATAACCCGTCGTGGGTGGGTTGGGGGATTTTGTTTGTCTAGCAGATGAGGGTCGTTGTAGTGGGATCGATGTGACGTAAGGTCATTAATAAACCCCTAAACAACCTTAATATGCACTTTTTGACTTTTTGAGCTAAGGAAAGAACCAATGCGAATCGTATTCATTTTTCATCATTCTTGAGGCTAAAGGTAAAATTTTCACTCCCCGGATCCTTTTTTGATCCGTATAACATAATAGAATGATAAGTTTTATGGGGTAGAGTTTTGATATAGATTCTATGGTGGAAACAACCCTATATTGGATACATGGGAGAATGGATATGATCTATGGTTCATAGAACTGTTATAGTTTTAGGTAAATAGCGATTATTTGCTAATTCTCATGTTATTATGATTTTTCGTAGACCTAGAACAAGCGGAAAGAAATCAGATAGGCAAAATCAAAATTATTTGACTTTCAAGATTATTTTTAGGGTAGGTGATGGTTGTGATTTTATGATTGTGTGATGTATGTATGTTCTTGTTTCATTATGATACTTGTATATATATATATTACTGTTGCACTATTGATCCCGCTTGTGGAAAATGAGATTGACGAATGATTATATGTCATGAAATCACTTCTTGATTGTATGACTTGAAAGTTTACTTGTGTTTGTTATTGTGGCTTGTTGATGGATCAGATTGCCACGTTTTAGTATAACTAACTGAGATTGTTTGCCACACTTCTACATAAAAATGGGATCGAATTTCTATGTCTAGGCATTACTATGAGATCAGGTACCATCTTCCGATATACTTACAATTTGGGTTTGGGTTTCATGAAATGACCAACTACTTTAATAATTATAAATTGAAAAATGTGAAGTTGATCGTTGTTTGTAAGGTGTTGATAATGTTTATAAATACATATATATATATATATATATATATATATATATATATATATATATATATATATATATACATATATATACATACGTGTAATTCTAAGGTTGTTTGACTTGCTTATGTTGCACTTAGTGGGATAGTCATGTGATCCTACCAGTACATTATGCATCGTGTACTGCTACTGCACTTGCTCTATTTTTGTTGAGTACATGGCATCTTCAAGCGTCTATTGGTAGAACTCGCTTAGAAAATCAGTGATCCCCTCTTCGAATTCAAGGGTGAAACAATTCTTTTCCAGGATGCCATGGAATTCTCTTTCATATGTGTCAACCATTTTCATACATAGTCATTTGCTTTAGTAAGTTTATTAGTTCATTGGATTGGAGTTCCATCCCTTCTTGTTTAGATTTGTTGAACTTTAGAAGATTTTGTACATTGACTTTTAGGTCCTATGTGTTATTTTCTTCCGCATTGTTTAGTTTAGTTCTATAGGACTCTTGTTGGAGTTGATGGAACTTCATTTTCTTTTAGTTAAATGCTTTTGTTTTGTTCTAGTTCCTAGGTTTGAGTTTTAATTTTTGTTCCCCCACGGGAGGTTTAGTCTGAGTGTCACTCTCAACGATCTTGGTCTTGAAAAAATAGGTAGCCATGGTTAATACTAAGATTTGATGTTGAGGAGGAATGTTAAATTTGAAAACATCATTCCATGTTTGATTTGACCGAGTCTGCAGTATAGTTATTTTATTAACTTAGTTGTTAGTTTGATATTTTATTGGAACGTGGGAGTTTTATTTTTTTCTAGAGTAAACCTAAAGTTTATGAGAGTTAGCTTAGTAGGATTTAGTTACTGGTTTAGTGGGAGAGTGACTCTATTAAAGTGGCAATTCTATGTGAGGTCATTAATTCATTGAATATATGATTACTCCATTGTTATTTTTCTGTGGAAATTATTTTCTTAGAGTACACCAGTTATATTACAATGTTATGGCAAGGACCTTTTCTTTCTTTTTTTCCTACCATTTCCCCAATCCTATTGTACCTTATCTAAGTGTTCCTTTAAATCTTCTATCCAATTTCTCTCAACTTGATGGTTGCACCCTAATAAACATTTTAGGGTTTTTATGGATAGCGATCGAAGAAGAAATAATGGTGTCGATGTAAATTGAAATCACCAACCTCATCGGCATCAGAACATGGTTTCTAAAATCATCTTTTATATATATATACATATATATATATATATATATATATATATATATATATATATATATATATATATATATATATATATATATATATATATATTTAGGCTCAGAGTTTTGTGAAATTGAGTCAAATTCTAAAGACGAGAGGAGTAGGTGATGATTTCTTACTATTTATAAGTCTGACTTTTCCATAATAATATATTGTGTTATTACTAAGTTTTACTTAATGGAGCGCGAGTACTCGACAAACACAAATAAAGTAACATGTTCCTTAGGCAAATTAGGGGGTTAGTGTTCCAACATAATATAAATGTAAATTGCTAATTAGTGAATGTATATAAAATATACTATAAAATTTTATTAACTTATTAAATACTTTTTATAAGGGAAACTATTAGATGATTTGTTCTCATTTGTTCTATGAACTTCGTTTTTAGATAATCGTTCTATGAACTTCAACAAATGAACTCCATGAAAAATTGATTGAGAACTATTTGAGTAACTTTAAATTTTAACCACTACTTCAAAATATCATCTTCAATTTAATATATTCTTCAATTTATCAGGTTAATTCAAGTGATGTAAATGATAAAAATCTACAAATAAAGTGAATATTTATTGAAACAAAGCAAAGAGTAAACTAGTCAAAATTACTTCACGCTTATGACTATTTTCTTCTCTGATCCTATTGTTTTTATTTTCCTTCCTTGAAAAAGAGGGTTAATTATGATATCTATTTGTATAACTTGATAAATAAAAGACATCAAACTAAAAGGAAATATGGTCTGAAATATATCAGAACTTTGACCGAAATTGTTATAATGGTACCAAACTTTAGAAAAGACCTTTTACTCCCTTCACTATTTAACAGTGTATTTTAAAGGTATATATGTGCTCATGTGGACATAGAAAATCTTGCATAAAAATTATAAATCGTAATATGTCCAGACGGGCACATATGTACCATTAAATTACACTATTAAATCTTGCATGGGGGCAAAAAGTCCTCCATAAAGTTTGGTATTGTAGCATTAATTTCGGCCAAAATTGAAGTATCTTTTAGACCATTTTCCCAAACTAAAACGGAAACGAAGAAATTCAATATCAAAATTACTTTTCATGAACTTAATTCTAAATAAATTTCCACTTATACTAAAAGTTGCAAGAAAACTAATTTTTAAATTAATCTATGAAATTTAAACAGATGCTTCAAAAAAATCATAAATACTACATGAGTCTTTAAAATTAAGAATGAAGAATTAAGGACTAGTGATTAGCTGCGTTATGCTCATTGTTTACACCATGATTGTCAACTGCATAATAGTCCCCGGGAATGTCCTAATTAAAGAGATGGATCATTTCACGACAATATCCTTCAAACATTTCCCAAACAATTCAGAAAATGTGGTGCAACAGTGACAAATTAAATCTTAGCCATCAATGTATGTCCTTAAAATTTCAAGTAGGGGAGTAGATCATCAATATAATTAATTATTTCCTTTGATATTGAATATCAAATTGTACTTCCATTAATTAAGTAGTAATGATATATGGACTTCAATATTGCTAATTCATGGTCATAATTATACTTCTCTTCTTCTTTCAACTTATTTTCGGGCTTTCATCCTTTCTTAAGATCGGAAAATATAGGTTAGATGGTCTTCAATTCATATTATTCAGACATTGATCGTTCCCTTTTTCGTCTAGTGATTTTTCATGTGCTTTCTCCCGCAAAAATTGATCAAATGGCATGGTGCCTCTTAATTTGTGAAAATATTGGAGCCGATAAAGAAAGCAAGCAAGAAAGACATTTTTACTTGGTTTAAATACAATTGGCAATGAAGAGATGGTTCTAAATGAGGATAGACATGAATCTGATACCATGTAAAGAAATGACTTGATCGGCCTAACTCAATCTAAAGCTAGCTCATGAGTGGAGGATTGACAAAGTCTATACAATGAGACCAGTAGTCCATGTCCTAACCAATGTTTGACCTTTACTACTCTAATAAAAAGAAGATGCAAAAAATTGTCCGAGTACAAGGAAAGTCGTAATGTGGTGGCAACAGATGACACAAAATTACTGATAAATCACATTGGTAAGACTATTAAACCTCCAAATAGTTATGTTGATCTAATTTTGCATTAAATATATTTATCATGACCTAGGTATGGAGAAAAATCTTCTTTCAGTCGCATAATTGACATCTTCAAGTAATTATGTTCTATTTGGTATGCATGATGTAAGAATATACAATGATCTTGTTGTTGAAAAAGAGTCCGTTATGAAGGGGAAAGTTTAAACTATGTCTAGATAATGTTGGCAGAAACCACATATATGGACAAGACAGGGAAGAATGAGACCATGAACTTATGACATATGCGGTTGAGTCACGTTAGCTACTCTAAACTTAGAATCATGATATAAAAGTCAATCTTGAAGGTTTCTTTAACTTTCAGCAAGGATGGATATAGTGTGTGCAGGTTGTAAATATGGCAAAATGCACTAGCTATCGTATTAGGATTCGAAATATACAGCCAATGAACCATTAGAGTTAACTAACTCAGATGTGTTCGACCCCGTCAAGTAACTCTCTATTGGTGGGATGAAATATATATTGATATTCATTGATGATTATTTGTGATATATGTGGACTTATTTTTTAAAGGAGAATTCTGAAGTATTTCTAAAATTCAAAGAATTTAGAAAGGTTGGTGTAGGAGAAATTGGTAAGAATTTCCTTTATGAACTGACAATGGCGAGAAATATGCCTCACTTTTAAATTTTTGAAATATTTTGAAAATTACGCTATTAGTTAACATGTCTACATACGCAAAAACAAAATGGACTAACAGAAATGAATAACAAATGCCTAGCAAAAATTTGTTGAAGCTTGCGTCACGCAAAAAATATTCCTAGAAAATTTTGGGGTGAAGCTATGAAGACTGGAACCTTGTGATCTATAGACTTCCTCAATAATGGTTACATTTTCTTTCACCTTTGGAGAAGTTGTGGAACATGAAATCCTCTATTAACTATTTTTGTGTTTACGAATGTGTTGCTATATATTTCTACCTAATCATATATGTAGAAGGATTGACAAAAAAGTTGTTAGATCATTATAGGGTATGACAGTCAACGTATAGCAAAGTGCTACATTTCTCGAAATGTGATATTTGATGAAGCCTCATATTGGTGGTCCTAAATAAGGAACTGATACCATTTTAGTCTCTTCTCATATTCACCTGAGTCAAGATGGAGATGAAGGTAAAGCTAATGAAGATGGTATGATGAAGACGTGACTCAAAATCCATGAATAAATAGTACGTACCAACAAACATGTGAAAATGGTATGCCAATTGGAGTACATACACAACTTCACAACGAAGGTCAACAAGGATAAGAAAGCAAAATCCAGAGATTGTAAATGTTTCCATAGTAGAAGACAAAAATTAAAAGGAACCTGAAACTTTGGAGGAAGCATTCCATAATCCAGAGTTGATTAAGGCTATGGAGGAGGAATTGTTGCGCTACAACTGAATCAATTTTAGGAGCTCAAACATCTCAATAATTTTATTGTATTGGAGGTTGATCGTAGTGAAGAAAGAATTTACTTACTTCACTAAAAATACTCCAAAGAACTATTGAAGAAGTTTTACATTTTCAACTGTTAACCAACCTCAACACCAATGGATATCAAAATTTTCCGATGTGTGTGCATGAAGGGAAATACTTATAAAATGCAACAATGAGTCGGTATTGATTGATTGTTTGAATTATTTAACTCTAACAGGACCTCAAATCTCTTATGTGGTAGGTGTGATGATTCTCTACATTTATAATCCAAAGAAGTTTCATTAAGATTGAGTTCTTCAAATCAACCATGAGAAATGCAAAGAGTACAATTCATTTTGTATAAGAGAGGTGAAGAATGCAAGCTGATTGATACTGTGACTTTGACTATTAGAGAATATCATGATACCCATCGTTCAACTACTGGGTTTGTGTTTAAGTTTGGAGATGGAGTCACTTGTTCTTATTCTTAAATCCTTCGTGTAGCTAAAGGTTGTCAACAACGTCATTGTCAACAACAGAAGCAGAGTGTCAGGCAAGAGCACTTGCAGCTGAGGAAAGTATATGGCTTACACAGTTGATGAAGGATCTAAACAACTAGTAGGCTATGCAATTCCTTTGTACCATGCTAATAAGTCAACAATTTTCTTTCTTGAAAATCCAATATTCCACGCAAGAACCAAACATGTGGAGATTCATTACCACTTTATCCGAGAGAAAGTGAGTCAATGAGATATTGGTTTGGAGCACATAAAAATAGAACATCAAATTGCAGACTTGTTCACCAAATGTTCTATTGTTAACAAGAGAATTTCTGTACGAATTTAGGCATGGTTAAGACGGAGAGTTGATGTCGACAAGGGGTGTTAAAAGTTGATGACATCATTCTTAGTTTGATTTTACCAAGTCGGCAATTTAGTTATTTTTTTAGCTTAGATGTTAGTTTGATATTTTATTAGTACGTGAGTGTTCTATTGTTTTCCAGAGTAGTAGATACTTTTACTAAAGTTTAGGAGAGTTAGGTTAGTGAATTTCGTTAGTCGTTTAGTGGGATTTGACTCTATTGAATTTGTAATCCTATATAAGGCCAAATTGAATAAAAGATTAGTCCAATGTTAGTTTTCTCAAAAAGTATTTCTCAAACTCCTCCAGTTATATTATAATATTAAGGCGGGGACCTTTTCTTCTTTTTTCCATATCATTCTCCGATGTGATTGTATATTATGTAAGTGTTCCTTCTCCTCTTCTCTCCAATTTCTCTCAATTTGAGTGTTGCACTTAACTAACATGATGGGGTTTATGTGGATAGAGGTATGTTGGAGAATAAGTAATGGTGTCGGTGTCAAGTAAAAACATCAGCCTCGTCCGCGTCGGCATCTGGTTTATAAACTCTTAGGTTCTATATATAAGTTTGTACCCTTTTGTTTAGGCTATGAGTTTCATGAAGTTTCATTAAATTCTACAGAGGAGTAGATGATAGTTTTTTTTTTACTATTTATAGGGGTTTCCATAATAATGTACTATGTCATAACTTGTTTTACTTTATGCAGGTCAGTACTCGACAAAGGACCAAATAGATTAATATGCTCCTTAGGCAAATTAGGGTTCAGTATTCCAACATACTATATATGTAAATGGCTAATTCATGAATGTGTAGAATATATACTATTATATTATATTAACTCATAAAATAATTATTATAAGGAAAACTACTTGATGATTTGTACTCATCTATTGTATGAACTTTTTTAGGCAATCGTTCTATGAACTTCATGAAAAATGGATTGCAAAGCACAAATTAACTCAAATCTCCATTGAGTAACTTTAAATTTTAATTACTTCTTTGAAATGTCATCTTCAACTAAATATATTCTTAAATTTATCAAGTTGATTCAAGTGATGTAAATGATAAAAATCTACAAATAATGTAAACATTTATTTATGAAAACAAAGACAAGAGTAAATTACTCAAAATTACTTCAAATATATGACTATTTTCTTCTATGATTCTCTTGTTTTTATTTTCCTTCCTTGAAAAAGAGGGTTAATTAAGACATCTATTTGTATAACTACTTAAATAAAATACATCAAGCTAAAATGGAAATGAGAAATGCTTATATCTATATTACTTTTCATAATCTCTAATACCAAATAATTTTCAGTTGTAAAACCTTGCAAGAAAACATTAAATTAATGTAATAAATATAAGCTAATGCTCTAACGAATTAAAAGAAGTACAACATTGATCTTCAAAATTAGGAATGAAGAATCAAGAACTCTTGCGATCAACTACATCGTGCTCTTTGTTTACATCACGATTGTCAACTGCATCATAGTCTCCAAAATCAGCCCATAAACCCACACACAAGTTGGAAATCTCACGATAAACAGGATGAATTATTTCAGGAAAATATCCTCCAACCATTTCCCAATCAATTGAGAAATTGTGGTGCAACAAAAAGATCTTAGTAGTCAATGACTCTCCATGAAGTTTTAAATTAGGGATTAAATCCTCGATGTAATTAATCATTTCCTTTGATATTGAATACGGAATAGCACTGCAATTATTGAAGTAGTAATGATAAATGGACTTCAAGATTGCTAAATCTTGTTCTTAATCATAATCATCTTCTTCTTTAAACTCATTTTCAGATGTTCCTCCTTTCTCTAGATTGAAAAATATAGGTACGATGGGCTTCAATTCATATAGTTCAGACATAGGTCGTTTTCCTTTTCGGTCTGCTGAGTTTTCATGTGCTTTCTCCTGCACAAATTGATCAAATGCCATAATGACTCTTAATTAGTGGAAGTATTGAAGCCAATAAATAAAGCAAGCAGGAAATTTTCTTACTTGCTTTAACTGGAATTGGAAATGAGCAGATGGTCTTCATTCTTGTTAGATTTATAGAATATTTATTACACTAAAATCAGAAAAAATATTAAATGATCAAAATTTCACATTCATTACCACCCAAAAGTAGTACACATGTAAATGAATGCTAGATCTTTTTTCTTGATTTTAAAGTGTAACTCACGTGAAAGAGTTGGTTTCATCAATAGTGACAATAAATAAAAGGACTATGAACATGATGCATGGTGTGAATTCATGTTGTTTTTTGTTTTTGTAAAACGAAATATTTTATCTATACACTATTTGAAAAATTAATTTAATATTATGTTCATATTTTTTAAGAATTTATTTAATTTTATATACATATTTTTTAGAATTTATTTAGCATTATTTGTTGGGCTGCATGCGCAAGAAAGGATAATTGGTGCACCTAGCTTATTGAAGAGTAAGTCATTTCTTCAAGGGTTAGGGATTCATCCTCAATTAATACCTTTTCGTTTCACCTTTATTTTATAGTGCACCCATGTTATCTAGAAATCTCACTTCCTCATATATCTCTACGCGAATAGACACAAACAAATATTTAGAAAAAAAATAATATTTTTATAACTTTTTTTACCCTCCTTGGGCGCTTCTTCATTTTTGCTTTATTGATGTTTCGAATTCATATTAAAGTGAAAGGTGGAGAATTCTTCGTACCTGACAAAAATACTTCATATGTTATAAATGTGTAATTAACGGATCTATACAAAAAGGAACACTAATATTATATTAACTTTTCTACATAGATAAATATTTTTAAAAATCAGAAAAAACTATCAAATGATCTAATTCATTTACTAAAGACAAAAGTATCTACTCACAAAATCAACCTCCCATCAAATATATATCTCGAATAGTGAGTGTCCTCCACTTCAAAATTTTAGTTTTTCTTGTATTCGAGTCACCAAGGATATATATACGTAGATTCAAATTGCTAAATCCCAAACACTATTATTCATACTAATCATCTTATTCTTTCTAACTCATTTTCAAACGTTCCTCCTTATTTAATATTGAAATATGTAGGTTCCAGTTTAGTGCTCATATAGATAATTTTAGAATGTTACCAATGAAGCAAGAATCTCGATCATATAAGTTAATAAAGTATTGGAAATAATCTTGACCGAGTAACTTTTGTTCAATACGGAACTATAATCAATTTAACTATATGTATATTATGTTAACAGAGTAAGGAAAAGAATCAAGAACGTATATTATATATAGTAAGGAAATAATCAATTATTCAAATATCATTACATTAACTTAATATGTCAACTATGTCATAGAATCTCAAGCATATAAACGTTACTATTGTACGGAAATATAATAAAATTAAATTTTAAAATATAAAGTTTAAAAAGTAAAAAAAAAAATTAATCACGACGATATAGAAGATATAGTATAAAAATAAACCAATTTAAATATCAATAAGATAATTAAAATATTGACTGTACGAAAGAACTAAAATGGAAATAAATATTATTTTTTTACTTTACAGGATGAGCGTTAAAATCCACAATTTAGAAAAAAATGGAAGAAATCAAACAATTGTAGGTTAAAACAAAAGTAGAAAGCAATCCCGTTAGGCATGAAGTTAAAGTGTACAAGTATTCAAGAGTAGAAGCTGAAAAACGAATTTGCAGCATGTAGGCTGTATCTAACCATACAAGGCTATTTATCCACTCATATGACATTCTAGGGTTACAAAGTAGAGTTATGTCGCCACCCAATAATTGAACTATCATGAAACCTAAAATAACCCTATCGTAGGTAAGAAAAAATTCAAACTATAGCGAAAAGTAAATACTAAACAAGAGATAAATGGATGAAGATAGAGATAAATGGACCAACATGAATAAAATATAATTCTAAATAAGTGGTGGTACTTTAGTCTGCCGAAAAAATTGAAAACCCACAACGTAGGTTAGCTAGTGAAGGGTACTTACATCAATAAAAAAAAGGTTGCTTTTAACCCCCAATTTGTTCTATTGAAAAATTTATATAAAAATCCTACGTCATTTCTCTCTTTGTTGGATTCTTCTTTTCTACATATATAAAAGCTACAAAATTTACAACATGAGCATTTATGAACAAGAAAGAATATACATATACAGAAGATTCACATGTAGAAGACATACCAACATCACGAGAATAAGGTTATACAATACATAAATTTTTGAAAAAATATACACAGTAAATACAAGATGGAAAGTAGCTAGTAACCCTCTATATGCCAAACACTACTTATTAAAAAAGACTTAAAAATAATATGCAAATAAGTGGAATTGCATCATTTACCTGGGTTGTACCATTAAACATGTGAAGATGAGTATCAATACAATGCATGCATGCTTCACCTACCAAACAATAACATCTAAGCAACCAAACGTACTTAACCAAAATAACCGTGTTCCTAGAGCATAAAGAACTAACGTGGAACCCGACTAGTCCTCGACCAAGGCCTTGGGCCCAAAAATTATCAAACATACACAAAAAAATTATCATAATATGATCACCATCACTTAGGAAACGAAGAAAATTATAAAGAATCAACAACGGGAAGAGTAACTCAAGGATCTCAATCTTTACCAGAAGGTACCCCTCAAGTCAAAACCTAGTTTAGTTAATGACAATCTATGACTATGACAAAAAAACACATGTTACATAACCTAATATAAGATAGGGATTCATAAAACTCATTTTGAAAATCCAAATATCAACTCTAGATAGGATGACAACACCAAGCTAAGCCAGTGGTCAGGAATTGATGATAAACACTCAACCATGTCACATTTTAAGGGCATAGGTGGTTGTAGGGGTCAATTCACAACTACTAAAGGAAATGTAATTTCTTTTAATTGATTTCACTATTATTAAATTATTAACAAAATGAATTATGAGCGCACACACACACACATATACAATAAGGGGAGGGGGGTTTAATATCAACAAATATTCGTCAATATTAAGTAACAAAATAAGAAATCAATGCTAATTTGATCTACCAAGTTTGAAAATGTATTGACGCTTCATGTCTTTCTCCATTCTCTGATTTTTTTTCAACGGTTAGACATTTCCCATAGACAGTTTTGTTCCCTGATAATTTGTTTGAGTTTTGTGAAATTTTAAGTGTTTTAGAGCTTCATATGTTTGAATGATTGATTTTGATCAAAACATCATTTGGAAAGCCTTAAAATGGAATTCTAAAAGGAACTTTGGTGTGGATACTGAGGAAGCTTGCTTAAAACAAAGCTTGGCTGTGGGACCCACCTTTTATTGAGATGACTATAGTTGGAAGTTTGTGTTAGCCTTCCAAGCATTCAAGGATTTCTGTTAATAACAATAATAAGTAACTTCAAGTGCAAAACTAGATCAAGTCTTATTGAACCCATCAAAATTCAATCACGCGAAAAGGGAATAAAACCAAGGAAAGAATAAGATACTCAATATGCTTAAATATCTCTTGATTGACAGAACTCCACAAATCAAGGAACATTGATGAAGATAACGTTGAATCTCAAGACATCAAGGAAGTTATAGCTATCAAGAGGCTTGCTTAAAATCAAGTCTTGAACCCTATAAGTGATATCACTAGATATAGGATATGATTTGATGTTAGAGTCTTGTAGAAATTCTTAGTTTTATGTTGTAAGAGACCTCTTTTAGTGGGCCACCTGATATGAACCAACTTGTATTGATAAACTGATAGGGTATACTTGCTTTAAGGGAATCACAACTTGCTGAGTCATTCAACTACCAAAAGAAACTAAAGGAAACTAAGAAAAAAATAAACTTTCACAATAGGCATAAGCAGTAGCCTTGTATGTCTCTTCTATTTATAGGCTTTGTTGCTCGGTGAAAAACCCTATGTGGTAATATGTATCTTTTGGCATGTTTGACACATTTGTCCCCTTGTTGGTTCCAGTAGTGGAGTATTCCTCCAAATATTTAGGTATAACTTTTATCATGTTGTTGCACCTTAGTGTGAGTGGGACATTAACCATATTCATAACATTGCCAACCCCTTAAAGAGGAACCTTGTCCCCAAGGTTCAACTTGGGAAATTACTGAAGGATAGTCGACTTATCTTCCATAGTGGAATATGAATCGAGAAAGCTAGACCACTTGAGAATTCATTAGACCAGTTCAATACTGCCCTTGTGCAACACGCGCTGCTGGTGAAACGAGGCATCAGAACTAAAGAAGAAGATTGATTCAACAATACAAGAGGAGTAACATGTTTTTCAGGGGCCTATACACTTCCGAAGAACTGAAACATGAAAAGTAAGTTTAATACATGAAGAGGCAGGAAAGTCTAATTTTTGCGCAACTTCACCAATACGTTTGAGGACTTGTAATGGACCAAAGTACCGATGCCTGAGCTTGTTGTGTTTATGTAGGCGTGTTGACAATTGACAGTAAGGTTGAAGACGAACATAGACCTAATAACAAATATTGATGGTAACTTCTCTTCTCCCTTTGTCAGCAACATATTTCATTTGTTCTTGGGACCTTAACAGATTTGTGCGCAGCTGCGAAGGAGTTTAATCATGTTATATGAATGCAGTCGTGACAACAGAGTTATGGGAGTCAACCATAACATAATGAGAAATTGTAGGAGTTGGTGTCATTTGGGAACTTGATTGATAGGTTTGTATTATACAATAACTCAGCCCATGGAAGGAGTTTGAACCAGTCAGCTGGAGCATCGACAGTAAAACACCTCAAATACATTTCTAAGAATTCTTGAGAGCCTCAGTTTTACCATCTTTTCGAGGATGGTATACTGAAATTTTCACTAAGTGAGTTCTTTGTAGGAATGCCAGTGTAAAAAAAGGAAATTCAACATTTTGACAGTAGTGAGAAGAAGGAAAGGAGTTGAAAGCCACTTGACTCTAAGGAGAGATTTCTTCCAAATAAGATAAGGAGAGGAGCTGAAAGCCACTTGACTGTAAGGAGGGAGTTCTTTAAAAAAAATCAGATAAGAAAAAAGGATATCTATCAGTGACAATCTTAGAAACAAAACCATGCAATTTGATATACTCCTCCACACAAACAATAGCTACTTTCTAACTGGTAAAAGAACGGGGCAAGGAAATAAAATGTCCATACTTGGAAATACGACCCACAATCATTAAAATAGTTGTGCAGCCATGTGAAGGAGAAAGAAATGTGATAAAATCCATGGATATTTCCTCAAAAGTGGAATCAGGAACCGGAAGAAGTTGAAGAAGTCCTATTGTTTTCAATTAAGTATCTTCCATTTGTTGGCAAACATTGTAGTGAGAAAAAAAATTCTTTGACATCAGCAGGCATGCTTTGCCAATGAAAATTGAGGAAATCTGATTAGAAGTTCTAGCTTTACCAGCATATTCTCCTATAGTTGAAGCATGGAATTTTTGTAACAATAACTTACGAAGAGTCAGATCAGTGGGAATGACAAGACAGTTTTGATAAAGAAGCAAGACACAATGGAAAGAGTTGTCCAACAAAGAGGTAGGATCATCCTGTAGTTGTTGGCAAAGAGCAACTAAGGAGGCATCATATTTGTTAATTTCCCGTAGTTTTGACACTAAGTCAGTTTTACCATTCTATACGAGATCTTAAAGTCATAACCAATAAACTTGGTAAACCACTTCTGTTGTTCAGGTGTTTGGATTACCTGTGTGTTGATGCTAATTTTGAACAACCTTTATAATGGAAAACATCTCCCTATGATAAGTAGAAGCGACACACATTAGAGAAGAAAGCTCTTGGCTGAAGAAGGCAATGGGATGTCCTTACTAAGAAAGAATTGCTCCAATGCCATCACCAGATGCATCTGTTTCAACCGTGAATATCTGGTGAAAATTGTTGGGTATGTAGCAAGAATTGATGGGAAATAGAGGGAAGGAGAGGAATTTGAAAAGTTTAGAACTTGAATGGTTGGGAACTTGAAAAGTCCTCTAATGCTTTATTGAAAAAGGCAATAATCCCTCATCGGTAATGGAAATGAAAATAGGAGGGTTTAAATAAATAAACACTCCTATTAAAAGTTAAAAGGGTTGGAAAGAGGGACCCCCCTCGCGCCGTAGTCGTCGTCGTCGCTCGCTTCGGCTTAGGCTTTGGCAAATGATCGATTGAGAGATTTTTGGACAAAAGTTATTTTAATTATTTATTAATTAATTTAAATGGCCAAAAATTATTTTCAATAAATTAGTTGATAACAGAATTTAACCGAAGTGTTTTCAACTCTTTATTCCGTTATGTTCAAAATTTCCCGCCATGACTGTTCTGAAAGGTTGCAACTTTCAGGAACAGTCAATACCATTTGAAAGTTTACAACCTTTCATTAATGGTCGTGTCAATTCTGAAAGGGTAGCAACCTTTCAGAATATATTATTCTTGCCTATAAATACCATTCAGTCTTCTAAATATTTCCTAACGAATTTTCTGATCTTCCTTCTTCTTAAAACACATATATTTCTTCGTGTACTTTCGTACTGTGGATTGATTCGCTGACAGTAGAGTTTTTGGTATCTATACTCTTCTGATTAAGATTATTTTACCCTGGGTGGTTATATTCCAAATCAAACCTCGGATACTAGAGGGGAATAATTTCCTTAAGGGGACACTGTAAATTCAGTGGACTTGATTTTCTTCCTAAATTTTTCAAAAGAGTATTCCAGATTCTGGTAAGTTTTACAGATTAAAATATTTTTTACAAATAAATTTCTGTTCATCTTATTTACTGGTTCTAAAAATCTCAGTTACTTCGTGTTTCTGAATGATTTATTACAACCAGTAATTTCTGATTTTCTTAACACAGATTGGCAACAATCTTAAGGAAATTAATTAAATCTGTGTTTCTGGTGGAGACAAAAATCGTTGTGATTTTATACTCCTTTAAGTCTGCAATTATAATTTATTGCTTACTTATATTGTATCAATTTTGTTTATCAGAAATGGAAAACACTGGTGTTACAGTGGCTGTTGCTGCACCAACCCGAACTCTTGTATCACAAGAAGAGAAACCGGGTAAATTCACAGGTGTGAATTTCAAAGGATGGCAGCAACGAGTATTTTTCTGGCTTACCACTCTTGGTCTGCAGAAATTTACAAGTGAAGATACTCCAGTACCTGCTGATGATATGCCAGACAGGGAAAAATTTATGATTGTTGAAGCATGGAAACAGTCAGACTTCCTATGTAAAGGTTACATTTTGAGTGCTTTAGAGGATGACTTATATAATGTCTATAGTGCAATAACAACTTCAAAAGAGTTGTGGAATGCACTTGAGAAGAAATATAAGACAGAAGATGAATGCTTGAAAAAATTTGTGGTCGCAAAGTTTTTAGACTATAAAATGGTAGATAGTAAAACTATTGGATCACAAGTGCAGGAACTTCAACTTATTCTCCATGATCTGATTGCTGAAGATATGGTAGTAAATGAAGCTTTTCAAGTGGCAGCAATGATCGAGAAGTTGCCTCCTTCGTGGAATGATTTCAAGAATTATCTAAAGCACAAGCGTAAAGAAATGAAGCTTGAAGATCTTGTGATTCGTCTCAAGATTGAGGAAGATAACAGAAATGCCGAAAAGAAGTCGCGTAAGAGTTCAACAATTATTGGAGTTAATATTGTTGAAGAATCTCCTACCAAAGACAAAAAGAGAAAAAAGTCCAACGGGTAGAAGTCAGAAAAGGCCAAGAAGAAATTCAAAGGCAACTGTTATAATTGTGGCAAGGATGGTCATAGATCTTCTTATTGTCATGCTCCAAGAAAGGACAAAAACAAAAGGAAAGGCAAAAGTCAAGCAAACATCGTGGAAAAGATGGAAGATGCAGATGACTTGTGTGCAATGATATCAAAATGTAACTTAGTTGGAAATCCCAAGGAGTGGTTTCTCGACTCAGGTGCTACTAGACATATTTGCTCTGCAAAAGAAGCCTTTGCAACGTACACTCCTGCTGAGTACGATGAAGATTTATTCATGGGAAACACAGCAACAGCAAGGATTGCAGGAACTGGGAAAGTAATGTTGAAAATGACATCTGGCAAAGTGTTGACTTTAAACAATGTTCTACATGTCCCTACTATTAGGAAGAATTTAGTTTCTGCTGCACTACTCGTTAAGAACGAGTTTAAGTATGTCCTAGTTAGTGATAAAGCTGTAATAAGTAAGAATGAAATGTTTATAGGAAAGGGCTACCTCAATGAGGGTCTTTTCAAACTAAATGTAATGGTTATTGACAGTATTAATAAAAATTCCACTTCTGTTTACTTATTGGAGTTAAGTGATTTATGGCATGCCCGTTTGGGACATGTAAATTACAAAGCCTTGCGAAAATTGGTTAATCTAGAAGTATTGCCTGATTTTAAATGCGATAAGTCGAAATGTGAAATTTGTGTGGAAAGTAAGTTTGTTAAACATCCTTACAAGTCTGTTGAAAGAAATTCTAAAACTTTAGAGTTAATTAACACAGATATATGCGATATGAAGTCAACACCATCTCGTGGTGGGAAAAAGTATTTTATAACTTTTATTGATGACTGCACTCGATTTTGTTATGTATATTTGCTTAATAGTAAGGATGAAGCAATTGATGCATTTAAGTAATATAAAAATGAAGTGGAAAACCAATTGAATCTAAAGATAAAAATGATTCGGAGTGATAGGGGTGGAGAATATAAATCTCCTTTTGCAGAGATATGTTTGGAATATGGTATTATTCATCAAACTACTGCACCTTATACACCACAGTCAAATGGTTTGGCAGAACGGAAGAACAGAACATTAATGGAAATGATGAATGCCTTAATGATCAATTCTGGTTCAGCGCGAAATCTTTGGGGGGAAGCCATCCTTATAGCTAATAAAATACTCAATAGAGTACCCCATCGAAAAACACAATCAATTCCATATGAGTTGTGGAAAGGAAGAAAACCCAACTTGAAATATTTCAAAGTGTGGGGGTGTTTAGACAAGGTAGAGGTTCTTTTACGTAAGAGGGTTAAAATATGACCCAAAACAATAGATTGTGTCTTTATTGGGTATGCTGTGAATAGTAAAGCCTGTCGATTTTTGGTTCACAAATCTAATAATCCTGAGATTCATGTTAATACGATAATTGAATCATATAATGCAGAGTTTTTTTGAAAACATTTATCCGTATAAAACTGAAAGTGAGTCAACAAGTGAAAGACCTAAACGACCACGAGAAGAATAAATGGAAAATATTCTAATTAGTGAGGAACCTAGGCGAAGTACTCGACAATGAAAATTTGTTTCTTTCGGACCAGATTTTGTAGCACTATTGCTTGAAAATGAGCCTCAAACATTTAAAGCAGCTATGTCTTCGTCAGAGTCAACTTATTGGAAAGAAGCAGTCAATAGGGAGATTGAATCAATTTTAAGCAATCACACTTGGGAATTGACTGATCTTCCTCCAGGAAATAAACCTTTAGGATAAAAATGGATCTTTAAAAGGAAAATGAAACCTGATGGGACTATTGACAAATATAAGGCGAGAGTGATAGTCAAAGGGTACAGACAAAAGAAAGGTCTGGACTACTTTGACACATCTTCTCCAGTAACAAGGATAACATTAATTAGGATGTTAATAGCACTAGCAGCAGTGCATGATCTTAAAATCCACCAAATGGATGTAAAGACAGCCTTCTTAAATGGAGAGTTAGAGGAAGAAATTTACATGGAACAACCTGAAGGGTTTATAGTTCCTGGTAAAGAAAAGAAAGTGTGCATACTTGTGAAGTCACTTTATGGACTCAAGCAAGCACCCAAACAATGGCATGCTAAATTTGATCAAATAATGTTGGCAAATGGATTCAAGATTAACGAATGTGATAAATGTGTTTACATTAAAAACATTATGAATCATAAAGTCATTGTTTGTTTGTATGTTGATGACATGTTAATAATGAGTAAAGAAATTGACGATATAAATGCTACTAAGCGCATGTTGTCCAGCAAGTTCGATATGAAAGACTTAGGAGTTGCTGATTTGATCTTAGGGGTCAGGATTATCAAAACTCCCCAGGGACTAGCATTATCTCAATCTCATTATATTGAAAAAGTATTGGATAAGTTCAATTACTTGAATTTCAATGTAGTCAAAACTCGAATTGATTTAAGTTGTACATTTAAAAAGAATGAAGGTCAAAGTGACTCTCAATTGGAATATGCACGAGTGTTGGGAAGTTTGATGTATATTATGAATTGCACGCGACCAGATATAGCATGTGCTATTAGTAAACTGAGTCGGTACACTAGTAATCCGAATCAAACTCACTTGATGGCTATGAAACGTGTGTTGGGTTATCTAAAATGGACACAACATTATGCTTTGCATTATAATAAATATCCTGCTGTGATTGAAGGATATAGTGATGCAAATTGGATCACCGGGTCAAATGATGTAAAATCCACGAGTGGTTATGTATTCATACTTGGTGGAGGAGTTGTCTCTTGGAAATCTTCCAAACAGACATGTATTGCTCACTCCACAATGGAATCTGAATTCATTGCTTCAGATAAGGCTGGTGAAGAAGCGGAATGGCTCTGGAATTTCCTAGAGGATATTCCATTCTGGCCCAAACCTGTTGGACCAATTTGCATACATTGCGATACTCAGGCAGCAATAGGTAGGGAAGGGAGCGTTACGTACAATGGGAAGTCTCGTCATATACGACATAGACATAACACAATAAGACAACTGCTCTCTAGTAGAATTATCACAATTGACTATGTAAAGTCAAGCGATAATGTGTCAGATCCACTAACGAAAGGCCTAGTGAGAGAGGCAGTTGAAAGATCATCTAAGGGAATGGGTTTACGGCTTAGGACAAGTCAGCATGACGGTAACTCTATCAAGCAGACTGGAGATCCCAAGAGCTAGATTCAAGGAGAAAAACAAAGTTGTGGCTGACGGTTCGACATTGTCAATTAACTCAATCTATTCTCATGATGAAGACAATGTTCAAGAAAAGGTAAAGACTTTAAGGCTTGTTAATGAGGTAATAAAGCTTAAAGTTTTTAATGATTTGCTAAGTTTGGTAGATTTGACCAAATAGTGTATCTACTAGATGACACGGTTAGAAATCACCTATGTGAGTGTGAAGTGGAAGCCGCTTCAAAGAGAATTTTATGTCAAAAGCCTATTCTCTATACACTCATGAATCCAGGAGGTGTTCATGGCTGAAACGAACACAACCGTAAGAATCATAAACAGTAAAGGGTTAATTGTGTGACATATGGTTGTCTAGGTATACACCAAAGTTCGACGGTTCAAAGATATCACATCTACCGATTGACCGAGTATATCCGACATATGTTCACTACGGAAAGTCCAAGGGGAAACCTACTTATCTAGATTCAATTAAACCTTGCTTGTAAAGTACACAATTGTCCGTGCATTACTATGTTATAACGTTTCCCCATCAATGTGTTGGGGAATGTTGGGTATGTAGCAAGAATTGATGGGAAATAGAGGGAAGGAGAGGAATTTGAAAAGTTTAGAACTTGAAAGGTTGGGAACTTGAAAAGTCCTCTAATGCTTTATTGAAAAAGGCAATAGTCCCTCATCGGTAATGGAAATGAAAATAGGAGAGTTTAAATAAATAAACACTCCAATTAATTGTTAAAAGGGTTGGAAAGAGGGACCCCCCTCGCACCGTCGTCGTCGTCGCTCGCTCGCTTTCGCTTCCGCTTCGGCTTCGGCTTTGGCTTTGGCTTTGGCAAATGATCGATCGAGAGATAATTTTTTGGACAAATATTATTTTAATTATTTATTAATTAATTTAAATGGCCAAAAATTATTTTCAATAAATTAGTTGATAACAGAATTTAACCGAAATGTTTTCAACTCTTTATTCCGTTATATTCAAAATTTCCCGTCATGACTGTTCTGAAAGGTTGCAACTTTCAGGAACAGTCAATACCATTTGAAAGTTTGCAACCTTTCATTAATGGTCGTGTCAATTCTGAAAGGGTAGCAACCTTTCAGAATATATTATTCTTGTCTATAAGTACCATTCAGTCTTTAGAATATTTCCTAACGAATTTTCTAATCTTCCTTCTTAAAAACACATATATTTCTTTGTGTACATTCCTGCTGTGGATTGATTCGCTGACAGTAGAGTTTTTTGTATCTATACTCTACTGATTAAGATCATTTTACCCTGGGAGGTTATATTCCAAATCAAACCTCGGATACTAGAGGGGAATAATTTCCTTAAGGGGACACTGTGAATTCAGTGGACTTGATTTTCTTCCTGAATTTTTCAAAAGAGTATTCCAGATTCTGGTATGTTTTACAGATTAAATTATTTTTTACAAATAAATTTCTGTTCATCTTATTTACTGGTTCTAAAAATCTAAGTTACTTCGTGTTTCTGAATGATTTATTACAACCAGGAATTTCTGATTTTCTTAACACAGATTGGCAACAAAAATTGGGGAGGTGAAGAACAGGTACATTACTAAGAGCCTCTTTGAGTTTAACAAAGTCAGAAACCACAAGATCAGTACAACCAAAGGTATCCGTTTTTAATAAATCAGTGAGCACCAAAACAATATGTCTTATGATTTGACAAAAATGGCGATAATAGCCAGAAAATCTCGCACATCCTTCATGGTCAGAGTTGTAGACCAAGACGCAATAACATGTATTATATCAGGATCCACATGATATGTCCAAGATACTCAATATAGGTTCGACCAAATTGGCACTTGGAACATTTAACCACTAATGTGTGTTGTATAAAGCCTCAAAAGCTTTTTCTAAATGGTCCAGGTGGTCGGGCCATTATTGGATATACACCAAGATATAATCAAAGAAGATCAAAACAAATTGGCAGAGAAATGATTTAAAACTTAGTTCATGGTCGCCTGAAAGGTTGATGGTGAATTGGAAAGACAAAAGGGCATCACAACAAACTTATAGAGCCCTTCATAAGTTCAGAATGTCATTTTCTCAACATCTAGTGGATGTACTCGAATTTTGTGGCAACCAGCGAGCAAATATAACTAATAAAAAAAGTAGTCCCCATGGAGTTAGTCAAAGAGATCATTAATGGAAGAGATGGGAAAACGGTCTTTGACTGTAATAAAGTTGACAGCAAGATAATCGACACAAAATCACCAAGTTTCTTCTTTATTTCGAACAAGAAGAACAGGGGAAGAGTAAGTGCTACAACTAGGGTGAATCACACCATCTTTGATTATTTAAGATAAATCCTTTCAATCTCAGAATTCTTAAAATGGGGGTAGCGATATGGGTGAACATCCACCAAATTTGAATTGGGCAACAAAAGAATGCGATGATCCTGAGGTCTAGAAGGAAGTAAGTTAGTGGGTATTTTTAATATATCTTTAAAGGAAAATGGAAGAAAGGTCAAACCGGGGGGGGGGGGGGGGGGGGAGATCTGGTAACGGTAGAGAGCTTTGAGCAATAAGATCCAAGTGATAGAAGAAGGCAACTGAATTAGTAGTGGCTAAACGACAAAGAGAGGAAAACTAAACTTGGTCCATAAATGTAGAAGGATCCCCAACCCACTAGATGATTTTCCCGGCAAAAGAGAACTCAAAGATAAGACAATCATAGTTTGAGTCAATTCTACCCAAAGTGTGCAACCAAACTATTCAAAGGACCATATTAGACCCCTGAAATTCTATGATAAGAAACTCTGTGCAAAGAGTAAATCCTTGAATGGTGAGCGAGACATGAAGAACGAGCCCCAAATATCTTAGTGCATGACCACTGCCCACCAGAACTAAAAATTTTGGAGGAGGTATCAATTGGTAGTTTGAGAAAACTAAGAACATAAGGATGCATAAAATTATAAGTATTGGTCCCGTAAAGAAGAAACTTAACTGGAGATCCCTTGACATTACAGATGAAACGAAAGACGGTGGGGTGTGAGTCGCCATATAAGGTGACATAACTGATAGTCGGTACTGGCTCTACCTCAGTACAAGGTTGGGTAAGAGACCTATCAAAGACCTTTTCGACTTCGGGGGTGGAAGCTCTACAATCTCATCCTCTTATAAGAGAAGTAAAAGTTAGAGGTAGAATTAGAACGATGGTTCTTGTTCCATTTCTCATCACAATGGTATCAAAGATCGAGCTTACGTGTTCGTTGTATTTTAGTAGGAGTAAGATTTTTATAAGGAATGCAGCCCATACCAGGTAGGGACGTTGAAGGACCATGAGCTTGATATGTTTTGCAGATGTAAATAGGCCAGCCCAATAGCATCAATAAAATCAAGATGGAGAAAATCTAATACCTCAGCCTTTATATCATATTAGAGCCTGAAACAAATATGTGCATTAGCTAGTGCAGTAGCATACCCCAATTTCGATTTGCAATTTTCTCAAATCGAGAGAGATATTCATGAACAAATGAGGTCATTTAGAGTTTCTCCAGAATACCTTCGGTCAGCTTTGATGAATGCCTCATGTGAAAGTCTTTCCATTATATAGAGAGAATAAATATTACAAATCCCTAAAGATCTGTCATTCCTATCCCTAAATATCAGTTATTTTATCTCTACAAATCTGCCAGGCAATCCCTCTAAATCTTCTTTGCTATCCCTCCAAATAAGCTATTCTATCACAATATTTATTCCTTTGATTCTACAACAAATCTATATGCTAATTTATATCACTATATAATTACATTAATATATACAATTGTTTAGATGTCCATCATGCTAACATCCCCCCTCAAATTGGTGATGATGGATCAAGAGGCATCAATTTTCCTACTAGAAAGTGATGCTGTTCCTGTGCCATGGATTTTTTAAACGTAATATCTTTTTGAAGATCACTGGACACATGTGGAAGTGTAAGAACTTCTTTATCTACAACTTCTTGTATAAAATGACAATCCGTTTCCATGTGTTTGGTCCTCTCATGAAAAACATGATTAGTAGCAATCTAAATTGTACTAGTATTATCAACATGGAGAGGAGTAGGATGAGATTAAGGAAATCCAATCTCGCCAAGTAATCGACGAAGCCTTACAACCTCGAAGCAAGCAATAAACATGGATCAATATTCAACCTCTGCTGAAGATTTTGATACACCATATTCATTTCTACTCTTCCAAGAAAACAATGACTCTCCAAGAAACACGAACCAACCTGTGACTGAATGACGAGTATAGGAAATCCCGCCCAATTAGAATCACTAAAATCATTAAGACGAATTGGAAACCACTTGGAAAAAATAATCAACAAGTAGATGTTCCTAGAAGATACAGAATGATGACACAAACAACAACCAAGTTAAGATGACGGGGAGCTTGCATAAATGACTAACGTGTTGCACTGCAAAAAAATATTTCAGGTCAAGTAATAGTAAGGTAATTTATACTCCCAACTTATATCAAACATAGTTGGATCAGGAAGAAGATTGTCTTCCTCACGACGATACTTCACATTCATTTCTAATGAAGTATACGGAGGAGGAATATTGAAGACCAGCCAAAGAATTCATATCCACAATATATTTGTGTTGGTTAAGAAACACCCTGAAGAAACATCATGAACTTCCAACACAAAAAATATGTAAGAGTACCGAGATCTTTCATATGAAAAGAATCTTTAAGCTGCTGTTGGAGGATAGTGATTAGTGAAGAATCAAATCCTGTGATGATAATGTCATCTACATATACCAAAAGAAGAACACAATCTATTGATGTTTTTCGAAGAAACAAAGACGAGTCATATTTTCTCTGCTCAAAACAAAATCGTAGCAAAGTATACCAAAAATTAACAATCCAACCTCTTGGATCTTGTTTTAATACATACAAAGACCGCTTCAACTTTAATAAATTTGATCTAGGCGATGAGAAAAAACTAGGTGGAAGTTTCATATAATTATGTTCTTTGCGATCACCATTGAGAAAAGCATTTTTTTACATCTATTTTATAAATAGATCAATTTTGTGAAGCAGCAATGGCAATAATAGTTCGCACCGCAGTCATTTTTGCAACTGGTGCAAAAGTCTCCTCATAGTCCTCCGTCGCTTTTTTCCAACATTCAATCTTTGAGGCTTATGAGTAACATGTTGGAATAGAGATGGTGGATAAATTAGAAGAAAAACAATACAGTTTAGGAGTTTGAGATAATCTAGTAGATCGTTGAGGAGGTTCAAGAGGAGCAGGCCTTTAAAAAATCTCAGATTCTAGTTGTGGAGCAGTCTCAGGTGGCGGATCTATTTCAGGATGGGGTAAAGTTGGCCTACGTCTCTCATACACATATCCTAGTTTGAACCGCTTAGAATACAATGAAAAACTCTCAAAGTAGGAGGAGGACGAGAAAAAAAAGATGACTCAATATGAGTAGAAGGGAAATATTATTCTCAAAGAAAATAACATTTCTAGAAACACGCAATTTGTTAGAACTTGGATCAAAACAAAAAATCCTTTTTGCGAAGTACTATAGACTATAAAAGCACATGTATTAGACTGAACAAAGAGTTCATCGTGTTGAGAAGGACAAGTTCACAAAACAAGCATAACCAAAGTGTATGAAAACTATTATAGCTAGGATGTTTGTAAAAAAAAGACAATAATATGGAGACTCAAGGTTTAACACTTTAGATGGAAGTTTACTAATCAAATAGACAGAAGTAGACACAACTTCAACCCAATATTTAGATGGAATAGAGGATTCAATCAATAAAGTACGAGTGATATCCAAAAGATGACAGTTCTATGCTCAGCAACACCATTTTGTTGTGGCGTGTATGGGCAAGAGCATTGTGATATAATTCCTTCCTCAAGAAACAAATTATTGAATTCATGAGACACATATTCTCCACTAGATTCATATTTTTATATTTTAATGCACGAGGAAAATTGATTCTCAACCTAAGCCAAAAATTGATTGAATATGAAAAACACTTCAGATTTAGATCGAAGAAAATACACCCATGTATGACTGACTATGGTCATATATAAATGTCATAAAATACTTGAAATGAGCATGAGAAATAACTGGTGAATTTCCCCAAACATCACTATGAATGACATCAAAACACTTTGTAGAACGACTACCAAAATTAGGAAAAGGAAGAGTTTTACTTTTGCTTAATTTACAAGTAGAACAATCAACAGAAGCAACTAAAAATTGATTTTTATTTCCCAATAGACCAGATTTGGGCAAATGAGACAACACAATAGATTTGGATGTCCTAGACGTTTATGCCATACCTCATTCTTAGTGGTGTTGGAAGAAAAACCCAAAACAGGAGAATTAGAAAAGTGTATAGGAAACAATCTTCCAACTTTATGCCCCTTTGCGATTATCGTCCGAACACTTGATCCTGCACAAGGCAACCATTAAGAAAAAAGTTCTCATTACAATATTTATCTACCAATTGGCCAACTGAAATAAGATTAGTGGAGAGCTTTGGTGATACAAAAACATTCTTGAAAGTTTCAGCACTATCCCCGATCTTGGTAATGGGTAAATTAGTACCATTGGCTACATAAATTTGTGTTAGACCATCATATTCACGGATGTTTTTGAGTATATCAGTTGAGTTGGTCAAATGATTGGAAGTGCCAGAATTAATAAGCCAAAATTTAAATATTTCCCAATTACCTTGTAGTCCCAAAGTTGAAAATACTGACAAGATCATTTTGTTGTACCATTTAAGGAGTAAGAACTTGTTCTACTGAAGATGATCTACCTATAGCGGAATCATTTATCAAACTTGGAAAGCCTTTGACCTACGATTTTGAGGACGTCTGGGACACTCTTTGATAATGTGTCCTGGTTTCTTACAATAAATAATAACTTCTTGCCAATTGCGAGCAATATGACCATCTCTCTTGCAACAATAGCATTGAGTTCTAACCATATCCGTGCCCTTTCCATTCCCTTGAGTTGTATATGCAACAGTGACAACATTTCCTTGATGAAAAGCATTTTGTATGAAGAGACACTGCTCCTCACAAAGTAATTCCCTAAAATAGACAACAAACGAGGGAGCTGGATCTTAACTCATCAAGTTGGAGCAAAGTATTTCAAAGTCAGATCCTAATTTCATCAAAGATTGATCTCGCTTGCTTTGTTCATGAACTGCTTGAATGATGGAGAGAGATTCAGAACGTATTATAGCATAAACGATATCTGTAATTTCAGCCCATAAGTTTTGAAATACAGAAAAATAATCTTGAAGAGAGAGACCTCTTTGTGAATACATAGAAATTTCATGTTCTAACTAAAAGTGTCTCCCTCTGTGGTCTTGGTTGCAATCCTTTTGTAAAAAATCCACATGGCCTTTGTTGTCTTGTATGGCCGGAGATTAAGAACAATAAGAGGGTCAATTGACCCTAAAACCATTTCATCACTCGAGCATCTTTAACCTTCCATTGACCGAGCTTATCAGGATCGCTAGGAGTAGGACCGCTTCCATCTATATGTCGCCATAATTTTTTTCAGGTGACAAATAGTTGGAATTGAAATTCCTACGTAGAGTAATTTTTCGATGAAACAAACATGGAAGGACTCAAACTGATATAACGACATGTTCTTGACAAACCAAGGAAGATACAAATGTAACAATGCAAAATAACTAGAATGACCAAGAATAAGATTCCAAGATGCCTTAAATTTGAAGATACTTAGGACTAACTTTTGACTAACAATAAGTAGAACAAAAATTTTCAAAAAAAAATTCTGGAAGGAACCACAAATGAAAGATACTAAGAATCAAAGCACTGAAAAAGGCTCTAATACCAAATCGATTTTGTTGTATGCCTCTCAAAGTGAGATTCTTTTCATTATACAGAGATAATAAATATTACAAGTATCTAAAGATTTGTCATTCCTATCCCTGAATATAAGCTATTCAATCTCTACAAATGTGTAATTTAATTCCTCTAAATTTGTTTTGCTATCCATCCAAATTAGCTATTCTATCACAATATCTATTCATTTGATTGTATAACAAAATATATATGATCATGCAAATTTATATCACTATATAATTACATTAATATGTATAATTTTTTAGATGTTCATCATGCTAACAACTTCAGGAGCCTCTAGTGTTTTTGCACCAAAACAAATCACCAAACCTCTAGTAAAATGATCTAAGCCAATAAACTAATGATTTTTTGTACATTCATTGAAACCAGTCATTAGCATCACCTTCATGGTAAAAAGCGACCAATGTAAGGCGTTGTTCATCAAAAACCCCATAAACATCAAAGTATTGAATATCTTAGAATACCCAGCTCTAGTTTTTAGTTCCATCAAACTTAGGCTAATCGATTGGGGATGGTTGTCACGACTGAAAGTTGTATACAAGTTTGAAGGGGGGTGAAGTGGAATATAGTTTTGTGGTGGGAAATGGGGTTGTGGAGAAAAAAAAGGAGAAAATGGGATTTTGAAAAGGAGTGGTGTGTTGGTGGTAGAAGGTTTGTGGAGCTGTCATGGTAGGTGGAGATGGAACACTAGAAATAGGAATTTTCCCCAATTGTTGTCCTAACTAGTTCGGTTGAAGGGAGGAGAGTTGAGAAAGAATTTCATGAAACATGGAGGTATGACTTTGGACCACAGCAAACATGGATTCAAAGCTCTTCTTATGGGAAGCCACTTGTTTCTGGACCTACTTATGAGCTTCATCCAATGTTTCTAGTCAAGTATTATGTCTCCCGTCACCCATTTGTTGAGGAGGGTCGGTGAAAGCACCAAACGATATGAACCAAGTTGTATTAATAAACTAAAAAAGAATAGAAGCTTTTAGAGAATCACAACTTCCTGAGAAAAGTAAAAGAACTATAGCCATTTAACTACCAAAAGCAACTAAAGGAAAACTAAGAGGAGAAACAAACTTCCAAATTATATACAAAAACAGTACCCTATTCGGTGATTTGTGGCTTTTGGCATGTCTGACATATTTTTCCCCTTGTTGGTTCCTCTAGTGGAGTATTCTTCCAAATATTTAGGTGCAAATTTTATCCTATTCCTGCGCCTAAATGTGTGTGGAACAATAACCATATTCATAACACCACCAAAGAGTGAAAAGGGAGAAAACAAACATTAAATAGCATTTTTATTAAATTACTGAAATATTGATATACAGAGCATATATGGACCATAAAATGGACAGAAAATTTATCTTCCCCAATTCCTAGTCGATATCGTGGCAATGTAAGGGCCGTAAAATTTACCAAATTCTTTCTCCAGATTTGGATTGACAGCGGTTGAAAACTAGACTTAAAGGACTATTTTTTGATAGGTCATGTCTTATTTCAAATTCCATATGTTATACCTTGAAGATTTCTTATAGAAGATTTAAAATTCTTGGAACTATTTTAAACCATAGTCTGATAATTCAAGATGTTAGACATAAAGAGTAGATATTAGACTTTATAGATCAAATAAATTGCAGAAAGTTATGTGGAAAATAAAAAGGAACACACAGTCATCCAATGACTGAGGACAGACCCGTGTAGTTTCTCATTGAGCACCCTTGATGCTTTTAGCTTTCTGATGTTACATATGTAGATTCATTCTGGGAAAAAGTTATTCAGTATCCAAAAAAAACCTTAATAGGGATAATATAATATCTTTGATCTGCAAAAAAGAAATTAACTTTAGAGCAATCTCTTGCAATGCGTAGGAGTCATTATTGAGCACTTATTGAATTACTTGTTCCTCTATGTTAGTCTTTGCATAAAATAACTTCAGAAACGAGTAATTTATTAATACTTCAAGGACTACATAAAGGAAGTAATAAAACAAAGGTTACATTTCTAAAATTCAAGAGGGGTGAAATAAAATTTTCTTCAGTTGACTTTCTACTTTGTTCAGTCGACTTACCTGCACATTAGTAAAACAGATATACATAGATAGTAAAAGAAGTAAGTAAATGACACATATAGTTTATACTAGTTCGGAACACTGATGTATAACCTTAAAGTCAAGAGGGGTGAATTGAAAGCCCTGTCTGATATGAAAATCGTATCTTCTACTTCAACACAACCTCTACTTGTATAACCTAAACTCGGATCTTTTTTCTCTTTTCTTTTATACTGTTCACTCAAGTGTGTACAAATTTTTATGAAAGATAAAAGAAGATTACAATATAAGTTCAAATAAAGTGTGTACTTCACAACTATGGCTAAGAAAGGTTCATATAGCTTTAGAGGACATTGCTCTTTTATGGGAACCCAAGAGAGTTTGAATCAAGGATCTTTTATTGAGTCGTTTACATAATTTTGAATGATTTTCTAAGTGAAGTCCATGCAATATATGTGCATAAGAAATGATTTCTTCCTTTGTATGATGATCTAATGTGGTCTTGAATCCTGGTTAATTTTGTTATGTTGACTTCATTCCTTGATTTTAATTTATTTCTTTGTAGTCTTTAATGCTGACTGATATTTGCTATCCTATCTTGAATGTATCCTTTGACTGATAGAGTTTTGTATCTTCTCTTGATTTTCTTCATCCTAGGCAGATGCTAGAATTAACACTCGGTCTTGGATATTTCTTGATTGATATGTTCCCTGAATGTTGGTTGAGTTATTTATTGGGTTTTAAAAGGTTCGAATTGAAAATGAAGATTTGCGACTTTTATCAAGAGTTTTGACTTTTATTTAAAGTTGCAACTTTTATAAAGAGTTAGGACTTTATTATAAGTTACGAATTTTATGAAAGTTGTGATCTTTCTAAAAAATTTTGACTTTTCCAAAGATTTATGAACTTTATAGCAAGGAACGATAAGAACTTTTTTGTACTACCCTTTGTTTCCTATAAATTGAGAGATTTTCTCTCAGTTGCAAAGAACCAATTATTTCTGGGGACTTCTTCTACTACTATTAAATCTAATATTCTAAGCGTACTTTACTACCTTTCAGTCATTTTTCGTGTCAAGAAACTCATTGTTAGTGGGATTAAATACATATTTACATTCATTGATGATTTTTACAGGTACGTATGGAATTAGTTTTTGAAGGAGAAGTGTAAGGTATTTTCAAAATTCAAAGAATTCAAAAAGGTTGTTAAAAGAGAAATTGGCAAGAAAATTCTTTCACTGCGAACTAATAATGGTTGAGATTGTACCTCAAATAAATTTTTTGAATTCCTTGAGAAGTGTCGAATACTCCATCAGTTCATATGTCCAGATACGCCGCAATAAAATGGAGAATAAGAAAGGAAGAATTGTCACCTAGAAAAGAAATATCAGAGCCCGCTTCACGAAAAAATATCCCGAGATAATTTTGGGTGGAAGCTATGACGACTGCAACTTTTATAATCGATAGACTTCCTCAACAAATGTTACATTTTCTTTCACCTTTTGAGAATATGTGGATCGTGAAATATTCTGTTAGCTATTTTCATGTTTAAGGATGTGTATGATATGTATTTTACCTAAACATTTATGTAGAAATATACATAAAAAGGTTGTTAGGTGTATCTCTATAGGGATAACAGTCAATGGAAAGGGTGGTGATGTTGTTAGGCTTAGGGGTTAACCACAGTTAAGAAGGAATTTTCTTGCATCAGCAAAAATACTCCAAAGATCGATTGAAGAAGTTTGGGATGTTCCATTGCATATAAACCTCAACACCGCTGGATCCAAATGTTAAGATGTGTGTTGATGAAGGGAACGACTTGGAAGATACAAAAATGTATCGATAATTGGTGGGTAGTTTGATTTACTTAATTAAAACAAGAGCCGACATCTTTTACACAGTAGATGTGATGAGTCGTTCCATGCAAAATCTAGAGAGATCTCATTTGGATTGAATTCATCAAATCTTGAATATGTAAAGAGAACAAATGATTATGGTTTTTTGTATAACAAAGGTGAAGAATGCAAGATTATTGGATATTGTGACTCTGAATATGGAGGATATTGTGATACCCATCGTTCAACTACTGTCATTGTGTTTCAGCTTGGAGTTGGAGCAATTTCTTGGTGCGAAAAGAGGTAGCTGATAGTGTCGTTGTCAATAATTGAAGCAGTTTATCGAGCAACAATAGTTGAAGCTCAGGAAAGTACATGGCTTAAGTAGTCAAAAAAGGATCTGAAATAACTAGTAGGCTGGATTGCCACATTCCGGGATAACTAAGTAGATCGATTGCCATGTTCCGACATAGAAATGGGATCGGATTTCCATGTTCTTGTATAACAATAGGATCCCGTACAACGTTCCGATATGCTGACAATTTATATTTTGAGAGGACCAACTACTTGACATAATTGTATAAATTAAGAAAAGTGAATTGTTGTTCGTAAGTATTGAAAATATTTATATTTTTATAGATATGTGATTATAATTTTGTTTGACTTGTTTATGTTGCACTTAGTTGGATAGCCGCATGATCCTACAAGTACATTGTGGATTGTGTACTAATACTGCACTTGATCTTATTTTTATTGAGTACAGGGATCTTCAAACGGATATTGACAGACCTTGCTTAGAAGAATACTGATCGTCGCTTGGAATCCATGATTCCATTGAATTCTCTTTCATCTATGTCCCCCATTTTCGGACATAGAATTTTCTTTTAGTTAGTTGATTAGATCATTAGATTGGGTTTGCATCTATTCTTGTTCAAACTTATTGAACTTTAGATGTTTTGGTACAATGACTTTCATATCCTAGTTGTTATATTCTTTCACATTGTTTTGTTTAGTTCTTAATGACTCTTGTTGAAACTTATAGGAACTTCATTTTCTTTTAGTTAAATGCTTTAGATTTCTTCTAGTTGTTGGGTTTGGGTTGTAGTTTTGGTTCTTCCACTAGAAGTTTAGTGTGGGTGTCAATCACGATAGTCTAGGTCGTGAAAAAGTTGGTATCAGAGCCTAGGTTTGTGGATTTTATGAACAAAAACAAGTCTAGTAGAGTCTCGTGGAACGGTATGGGAACACCTTTACTTTTCTTCGAGAGGCTATATGACTTTATGAAATCTCTCTATTTTCTCTTGTCTCCTTTTGTGCTATAACTTGATTCCCATTGATATCTGTCGATTCAAATTGGCATCTAACCTCATTCTCTCTTCTGTCTGCATATGGTTAACACTAGATACAACTGTGTTATGCGCATGGCTACCGTCAATTATCTAGCTAAGGAATCAATAGTGAAAGGTCGCATTCGAGGCAGAGGTAGAGGAAGATATAGGGGAAAAGGTAGTGGAAGAGTACAAACTATTGGGGATAGATCTCCTATTGAGAATTCTCCTATGAATGAGAACCCTCCTGCACATCACGAAGTGATAGAGGAGAATGTTTACGTTGAGGATTGAGAATGTTGAGGAAATTCGACAAGATGAAGAGGTATAGGCTGAGACTACAGGTGTTCCTCCAATCGATCAAGTGCTAACTTAGCATATTATGTTGTTCTTTAAGTGATTGGTTTGTCCTTTAGTGCTTCCACATGCTCAAGCTCCCGCCAATTCTCCTATTGTTGTTACTACATCAAAAGAGCACGGAAACATGGGTAACAATGATTTCTTCCATCCTTTGTTGGTTTATGTGATGACTGGTAATGAGAATGACATGTTGAATAAGTTTTTGAAGATAAAACCTCCGGTATTTTTTGGTTTTGAGAGTGAGGATGCGTATGAGTTTATCTTTGATTTGTATGAAAGGCTTCATAAATAGGGTAATTATCATATGTGTATTTCCAACTTTAAAGTGATGCCAAGCAGCGATGGAAAGCTTATATGGAATGCATATATTCAGTATTAACTCCACTCACTTGGACCCAATCTCATGCTTTATTCATAGAAAGATATGTTCCTAGAACTTTGAGGTATCGCTAAGAAGGATAACGTTATAGCTTTGAAACAAGGTGGTATGTCTGTGACTTCTTATGAGGTAGAGTTTCATGATTTATATAGATATGACATATAGTTGGTTACTACATAAGAGGAGAGAAGTAGTTTGTTTATTAGAGGATTAAATTTTGAATTACAAGTATTATATGCTCATATAAATTATACAAGGAATAGTTTTAATAAGGTGAAAATTATGTTAAGAAAGTGCAAGGAGTGAGGCGAGATGGTCAGGCTATGGCACTTGGACAAAGGTGCAAGAGTATGGGAAAATTTCAAGGTTCTTATTCATGGTTAAGGGAGGCCAACGCTTGCAAATTCAGTCGGCCATCCCCTCCTCTACAAGTAACTACTCGGGAACTCCATCTGATAATTTTCAGGAAAGCAGGGAGTTGCACCTTCAATGGGTAGCAAACCATATTTTAGTCGAACTTTCTACAATTGGGGGAACCTAGGCATATAAGATAGGTAGCCCCCATCTGCGTGTGTTTGATATCGTGCAAAAGTCATCTAGAGTAGTGGTACCCACAGGGAATGGTAAAATTTGTAGAGAACGTCCACAATATGAGCGATGAGGTAATCAGCGAGACCGTCGAGCTGGAGGTAATGGTAAATAGGTAAGATTAACACGCAATCAGGCAGAGAAGTAGCTCGTCAAGATGAGAGGTCTCAATGTTTTGCTTTTCCGACAAGAATGAGGTGAAGGCATCCGACACAGTAATCATGGTACTATTATTGTTTTGATTGAATGGGTAATGTGTTATTTAATCCAGCTTCTACTTATTCTGATTTATTTGTGCGATTCGCCTCATAATTTGATATGATTTGTGATATTTTTGTTGCTCCTATTCATTTTTCTACCCCAGCTGAAGAGTCCATCATAGTCACCTATGTTTATTGTTCATGTCTTATTTTGTTTCTGGGTTTTCAAAAATTGTGCTGATTTGGTGATTTTGGATATGATTGACTTGGACATAATCTTAGGAAAGACTTGGTTGTCCCCCTATTACGTTGTGTTAAATTGCAATACTAAGTTTGTAACTCTTGAAATTTCAAGAAGGGAAAGATTAGAATTGGAAGAGGTGTACAAGCCTATGAAAGCTAAGATAATCTTCCATTCGGTATAGTAACTTAGTAGAGTAGGGTTGTTTGGCTTATTTGAATCATATTAGCAATGTTGAGAGTGAGGCTCCATCTATTGAGTCTATTCTTATGGTTTCTGAATTTAGTGAAGTTTTTTATAATGACTAGCCTGGTATGCCTTTGGATAGAGATATAGATTCTTGAATTGGTTTAGAGACTGGTATTCATCCCACTTAAATCCCTGTATATCGCATGGCTCTTGAAAAATTAAGAGATCTTAAGGCACAAATCCAAGAGCTTCTTAATAAGGAATTTATTCGACTTAGTGCTTCCCCATGGGGGTGCTCCATTTTTTGTTTTTTAAGAAAAATGATGGTAGCATGATAATGTGTATTGATTACCAACAATTTAATAGGGTCACTATCCTAAACAAGTATCTTTTTCCTCAAATAGATGACATTTTTGACAAATTTTAAGGTGCAATAGTTTTCTCTAAGATTGATTAAAGATCCACTTACCATCAATTGAGAATTAGGACTAAGGATGTGTCGAAGAGAAAGTTTAGTACTCTCCATGGGCACTTTAAGTTTTTTATTATGTCTTTTACTTTGACCAATGCCCCTACAGCTTTCATGGGTTTAATGAATGGGGTATCAAGACATTTTTTATTCTTTTTGTCATCATCTTTATTGATGATACATTGGTTTAATGAATGGGGTATCAAGACATTTTTTATTCTTTTTGTCATCATCTTTATTGATGATACATTGGTTTATTCAAAAAGTGAGGAAGAGCATGCCGACCATCTTCGTATTGATTTGGGTATTTTTAGAAAACAAAGTTTTATGCTAATTTTCTTAGTGTGAAATTTGGTTGAAATCAGTTGCATTTTTGGAGCATGTAGTATCAAAGTAAGACGTAACTGTAGATCCTCTGAAGATTGATGTGGCTAAGAATGTTCAACCTAGTATTGTGACGAAAGTTAGGAGTTCTGTGTGACACGCTAGCTATTATTACTGATTTGTCAAGAATTTTGCTTCCATTGCCACACACTTGACTAACTTGACCAAAAAGGAGATACCCTTTGAATGGATTTAAAAATGTGTGGACAACTTCCAAAAGATCAAGACTCTCTTTACTACCGCACCTATCCTATCATTACCATTAGAAGATAAGGATTATATTATTTATTGTGATGCTTCACATTCTGGTTTTGGTGATATGTTAATGCAGGATAAGAAAGGTATAGCTTATGCACCATGTGAATTGAAGGTGCATGAGAGGAATTATTTAGCGCATTATTTGGAGTTGGTAGCATTAGTGTTTGTTTTTATGATCTAGCGACATTATATCTATGGCATAAAGTGTGAAGTGTTTGCTGATAATTGTAGTTTGCAACATATGTTCACTCAAAAAGATCTGAATTTGAGACAATGAAGATGGAAGAATTTACTTAAAGATTATGATGTGACTATTCAATATCATCCGAGCAAGGCAAATGGGATAGCACACGTTTTGAGTTGAAAGGGGTGAGTATGGGTAGTTTAGCTTGCTTGAGTGTATCCTAGCGACCTTTGGTTAAAGAAATTCATACCTTGAAGACTAAGTTCATGCAGTATGGCATCTCATAAGAGGTGAGTTGTTAGCTAGTATTTATGTAAGGGCCAACTTTATGGAGGAGATCAAGGCTAACTTTGTTTTATTTTTTTTTAAAAAAAAAAATTGGGTAAAAATAGTGAAAAATGACTAGCTTTCAAAAAATAAATTAATCTTATTATTTAAGAAAAATTGACTTTCCAAATTAGGAGTCGCCACTTGATTTTTGATAAAATCAAAAAAAAATTCAAATTTTTTTTTTTAAAAAAAACATATAAAATCGATTGAAAAGGTTCGAAGTTCAAATGTACATCCCGAGAAGGTGTAAGGCCCTCGGGATGCCTTCTAACTTGCGGTTTATCGGCGATTTGACTAAAATGACCTTTTAAAATATATTTTTAAATATTAACTTAGTAAAAAATTCGTTTTAATATATTTATACCATTTTTATTTACTTCTAAAGGGAACTATTTAGAGGGAATTAACTTAAGGAAAGAGCTAAATGGTGACAAAAGTAAATAAAACAAAATAAGTAAATAAAATAATAAAATTGAAAATAGGGGAAAATGGTTGCCCTTTAGGAGATTATTAAAATTCTACCAAGAAAATTAGTTAACTCAAACAAATAATAAATAAAGAGGAAAAAAATTGAAATTGGGCTTGATTGCCCAAATTCATTCAAATTTGGGTTTTGGCCCACCTTTCCTATGTTAAACTATTTAAGTTTGGTCCCTTTTCAAGAATTTAAATCCTGCAAAACAAATTGGTCATTGGGCCTATTAAAAACTTTTGGTGAAAAGGGCCCTGACCCATTTCCTAAAAAAAAGTCAACGTATACAAATGATTTATACTGTTGTATACAATGTATATTCAATTTATTTTGGACTTTTTGAGCCCTAGATATTGTTTGAATACGCATTTCTCTCTATTCCCCTTGTATTTCCCATATTATTTCTGTGTATTTGTACCTGTACCATTTTTAACCTGTTTTAACAATTGTATATCGCTGCCCATGTGGGGTATACCAATGTATACGGGATGTATCCTATGCACGTATTCATTGCCTAATCTTGTATTTTATCTGAATTCTGCATCCCTGTACGTTAACCTGCAATTCGCATTTTTTACACCTATTAATGGTATCACGCGTCTGTATACCAGTGTATAAGGTTGTATATCAGCCTGGTTTTCAACTTTCAAAAGTTAAGAGTCCCTTTTCAGAAGTGTATCTGGACTGCTATCAACCAAGATTTCGATTTTTTTCTCCTGTACGCATTTAAACCTGTATATCAGTGTATAACATGTGTATACTGCTTGTATACATCCTCTTCAACACCTGCAGATTAATTTCCAGCAACACATTTTCTGTGTTTCGACCTGTTCTTCAACCTGTACATCAGTTTACCAATTTCGGAGAGGCTGGAAGACTCAGGAGGGATTAAGCCCTCATGGCTCGATAGGTGAGATGTAAAACAGAACGTTGAGTCCAAAAAAGGACCGGGGAAGAATTCACAGAAGAGAACAAACGGGGAAAAAATGTAATTAGTAAGTCACTAAAGGAAAGATGATCTATGTAATTATCAATTAAATTAAACCTACAAACAATTAGACACAGATAGACAACCTCTCATGTCAATGAAACATAAGGAAACAAGATATTAAGGACCAATTTCATATGCTCTTTATGGAACAAGAAGGCTATTATTTTTCCACACTAAATGAGTAGTGAATTAAAAGAAAAAGACTCCTAAACTATAACTTACTTTAACAAATTAAAGGGATGCAACTCCTAATAAATTTATTATAAAGAAGTCAATCGTTTGTATCTGTGGCAGTTAATGAATACTTACAACAAAATATAACAAAAAATCATAGTGAAAAGAACATCCAAGTCTTTGCCTCAAAATAGAACACATAAAAATGGCCTCCCTTCCAAGCCAGCAGCAAACAAGAATGTGTACTGTATTTTAACATACTTCAGAGTTAACCAAAGTAAGGTGCAAACTAAACTTGATAATGATACAGGTTAGTTTTTTTTTAAATAAGGGAAATTGATATCGAAACAACCATTACATTAACCTGAGTAACGACTCAATACCGTGCAAAGCAAAGGGAAAAAGAAGAAGGAAACGCGGCACATCAAGTTATAACATTTAAAGGGGAGATGGGAGAAGGCCATGACATCATACTTGATAATAAGAAAATGGGAATAGAACCTTATGATCTGAAGGGAAGGGAATAGAAATTTTAGCAGTAGACTCGATCGACATAAGCCGATAAAAATTGAAATAGACAACAAACAAAGCAAACCCATACTCGAAGCAACGATAAACACACCACATAACTCGAAGCATCGATATCTCGATTCCCTCTTCAAACTTAAAGCAAAATAAAATCAAAGCCAAGACATCGAGTATTAAACGATAAAATAAAGAACCCAACAATATTCAAGAAATCAGTCTCAAAGAAAGGATAACAAATTGCTTCATGTTCGACAACACAATAGCATGAGAAATAATATCACAAGATCAAGTAGAAGATAGACAAGCTATAGATAAATAAAGTTAACGATATCAAGAGCATTGTATGAGAATGTACACGTTAAAGGAAACGGCAAGAAGACTATAAAAGAGGGGATGCTACCTTCTGTGAGTAGCGACTTAAAACAACACGAGTAAGGAGGCGATAGCTTTGCTACAGAACTTTAGAATACAAAGAAAAAAAACTGGACGTTGGGAAGACGACTCTTAGAGCTCAAACTTAGCTAGAGTTATCTATGTATGCACTCCTCTCGGTATCCTGTTTCAGTGTTATGAGTATTTTTCACTAGGAATCTTCTCAACCAAGATGAAATATCTCCCGAAATTTTAAAGAAGAAATCCAAAATTCCCTCAGTTCAGAATTTTTTCCTTTCCAAAAAAAAATCTCCCTGGTTTGACGACAAATGCAGATATATATATATATATATATATATATATATCCCCAAATTAGGGTTGAATTCAACGGAAAAGAAAAAGTCCTTTTCAAAACGAATTAAGGCCCTAGAAAAAAAATCAAAACCAATTTCTCCACCCTAGAAGAATATTCCTAAAGGATTACTCAACTTGAACGGATGGGAACATACGTGGAGGGCTCGGATCGGTCCGTCATCCTTGAAGCACGATGTGGCACGATCCTGCGCTACAAGGACGAAGGTTTCTGCTGCGTTTGTTGCCCTGACTGTTGCTTCTGCCGTATCCGGCTGGTACAGTACCATCAAGAGGAAAGGAAATGAGGACGCGGGTGAAAGGTCGCGCACTACACGCGTTGCCAAACACCTCGTGCGCTAGGGAGAAAACCCAACGCATGGATGAGTTATTGTTGCCTCCTCTTCTGGGTCCAAAGCGAAAAGAAGGAAAAAAAGGGTTGGGAATGAATATCTTCCCGCGATACGTAAATTTCTGTGAGATATGAAATCTTCTCGCAATGGATAACTTTTGGCAAGGCATGAAATTTTTTCGCGATGCACAAATTTCAACGAGGCATGGATTCTTGTCGTGATGCATAAATTTCAGCGAGGCATGAAGTCTTCTCGTGATGTCTAAATTTCAGCGAGGTATGAAATCTTCTCGCGATGTATAAATTTTACGAGGCATGAAATCTTCTCGTGGCGAATAATTATTGACTCGCGATGCATGATTTTCTGCAATGCATGATTATTTTCCGCGATGCATGATTTTCCGCGATGCATGATTTCCTGCGATGCATGATTTTCCGCGATGCATGATTTCCCGCGATGCATGATTTTCTGCGATGCATGATTTTTTACTCGCAATGCATGAATATTCATATTGTCTCTTTTGATGATATCGGCAAGATGACCTCCAGATAATTTATCGTCTTGATCGATAATAAAATAACTATCCCCTCTGGGTAATGCATTGTTTTCGACACAAGTGATATAAAATGCCTTTTGCTTCTAGGAAAGCCATTGATTTGGGGATAGTTTTCTACTCTTTCAAGTTCTCTGTATTCATTCGTTGGAAGAAATTGTTGATTTCAAAGCAAAGCTATAAACATGCGTCCACAGAAAAACTGTTAATTTTAATAACATACTGACCTATGTTGATTTCTTCATTTGTTTGCTCCTTGTCTTGCTATCTACGGTTGATTCCCGATCTCCCAACTCTTGATAGATAAGAAAAAATATTTTACGCCAAAACAAATGAAACATAAAAGGAAAAATTTAAGAGAAATAAATTTTTAAGAAATAGTATCTCGAAAAGGTCATTGCCAAGTCATGTAATATCATGCTTAACAAACTTCTTTGAGCCTGGCATTTAAATGTCTATATGATCATTTGCTAGTGAGTTTTCAAAGTCACTCCGGACTTGTAGGTAAATCTCATAACGATGTTTTGAGGCCATTGTCAAAATTTCTGTCCCAGTTTACTGTCTTGCTTATCTTTTCATTGTAAGTGAACAGATTGTGGAATTTTTCAGACCTTCTCAAAAATTCTGTCCCAGTTGCAGATCTCGAAATATCTTTAGTTTGACTTGCTGAAGAGGAAACTTCTTTTGGAGAATTTTTGAGTCCCTTTCAAAATTTTTGTCCCAGTTCCACTGTAAAGAGGAATAGAACTCTTGCGGGAGATATGACTGAACCCTTGTGGCGTCTACGCATCCCATTGAGGCAGGAATCAGGTAAAACGTGGTTCTCCCTCAAAGGTTAACAAAATAACAAGAAATTACAAAGAAAACCGATCGAGGCCGATATATGCCGCCTACGTATCTCATTCTTGAGAATTCAGGTCGAGCGTAGTTCAGATACAAAGAAATAATTAAAGGGGATAAATGGGGTGACCGAGGCCGACATAGGCCACCTACGTATCTCATTCTTGAGAATTTAGGTTAGATGTAGTTCATTACAAGAGGGATAAGAATTTAAGCGAAACAAATACAAGCAAATAGAATGATTACAAGTAAATAAAAGTAATGCAAAATGAAACTTGACACCTAGTATATCTTAACAGCATCTGAGTTAATAGGTTTGGGCCATGTAGTGCCATCCATCTCTGACAGGACCAAAGCACCTCCAGATAATACTTTGCGAACCATGTAAGGTCCTTGTCAGTTCGGTGCGAACTTTCGTTTGTACTCGTCTTGATGAGGAAAAATACGCTTAAGAACCAACTGGCCAACTTCAAAATTTCTGGCTCTTACTCTCTTGTGAAAGGTACGAGTCATTCTCTATCTATACAACTGGCCATGGCAGACAACAACCATTCTCTTCTCATCAATAAAAGTTAGTTGATCAATCTGTGTGCTAATTCATTAAGTGTTACGTAACTCAACTTCTTGATGATTCTCAAAGACAGTATCTCGACTTCAGCAGGTATGACTGCCTCTGTTCCATATACTAGCAAGTATGGAGTAGCACCAGTCGATATTCTGACCGTCGTTCGATAACCCAGTAAAGCGTATGGCAACATTTCATGCCAACCTCGACGTTTTTCAATCATTTTCCTCAAAATCTTTTTGATATTCTTGTTTGCAGCCTCTACAGCTCCGTTCATTTGGGGGCGATAAGCAGTTGAATTTCGATGAGTAATCTTAAATTGCTCACATATATCTCTCATCAAGTGACTGTTGAGATTTGCCCCATTATCGGTAATGATGGATCCTGGCACCTCAAATCTGCATATTAAATTGTTGCGGACAAAATCAGCCATCACTTTGTTGTTACCGACTTGTAAGAGGCTGTTTCCACCCACTTGGTGAAATAATCAATGGCAACCAAGATGAATCTGTGTCCATTCGAAGCGGCTGGCTCTATAGGACCGATTACATCCATTCCATAAGCTACAAATGTCCAAGGGGAGCTTAGAACATTCAGCTCGTGAGGTGGCACTCGTATCAAATCACCGTGCACTTCACATCTATGGCATTTTTGCACGAATTTGCAACAATCATTATCCAGAGTCATCCCGAAATACCCAGCTCGTAGAATCTTTCTTTCCAAAGTGAGCCCATTCATATGTGTACCACAAACTCCAGCATGTATTCGTTCAATAAGTCTTGCGGCTTGGACGGCATCCACACATCTCATAAGACCTAAGTTAGGAGTCCTTCTATATAGGACTTCTCCACTTAGGAAGAAATTGAGATCCATACGGCGTATCGACTTCTTCTGATTGGACGTAGCATCTTCGGGATAATTTTCATACTCTAAATACTTCTATATATCAAAATACCAAGGCAAACCATCTGGTTCTGCTTCAACATGGAATGAATGGACTTGATGTTTTCTCAACTCTATATCCAGAGAATCAATGTAATCTGTATATGTATGTTTAATCATTGAAGCGATGGTGTGCAGAGCATAAGCTAATTCATTCTGTATTCTGGGAGTATGTCTGAACTCGTTCTTACAAAACCTTTTGCACAGCTTCTGTACATGCTGTATGTAAGGTATAATCTTCAGGTTCTTCACAGCCCATTCACCTTGAACATGATGAATCAAAAGGTCTGAATCTCCAATGACCAATACCTCGTAAACATTCATGTCGATGGCTATTTTCAAACAAAGATTACAAGCTTTGTATTCGGCCATGTTGTTTGTGCAATTAAATCAGAGCTTAGCTGTCATAGGGTAGTGCTGACCAGATTTTCACACTAAGACTTCTCCACCACCCATACCTTGATGATTTGCCGCTCCGTCAAATAATAATCTCCAACCTGGGTATTCTTAAGAAAATTTCCTCACCCACAAACGACACTTCTTCATCGTGAAAATAAGTCATAAGTTGTTCATGCTCTTCATCAATGGGATTTTCTGCAAGATGATCAGCCAGAGACTGTGCCTTTATTGCTTTCTGAGTCACATAAATGATATCAAACTCACTCCACAACATTTTCCATTTAGCCAACTTTACGATCGGCATCGCTTTTTGGAAAATATATTGCAATGGATCCATTTTGGAAATGAGGTATGTAGTATATGAAGACAAATAGTGTCTCAAATTCTAGGCAAGCCAATTGAAAGCACAACACGTTCTCTCCAACAAAGTGTAATGAGACTCGTACAGAGTAAATTTCTTGCTTATATAGTAGTTAGTCTTTTCCTTCTTTCCTGTCTCATCGTGTTGAACAAGTATGCATCCGAATGCGCTATTTGAAACAGACAAGTACAGCAACAAATGACCCCCTTCTCTTGGAGGAACCAATGCCAGTGGGTTGGACAAGTAGTTCTTGATATCGTCAAAAGCAGTCTGACACTCTTCAGTCCACTTAGTTGGGGCGTCTTTCTCCAGCAACTTGAAAATAGGCTCACACACCACTGTTGATTGAGCTATAAATCGACTGATGTAGTTTAACCTCCCTAAGAAACTCATCACCTCTTTCCTCGTCCTTGGAGGAGGTAACTCTTAAATTGCTTTAATCTTGGAGGGGTCAAGCTCAATACCCCCTCTGCTGACTATAAATCCCAATAACTTCCCGGCTGGAACTCCAAAAGCACATTTTGCAGGTTTTAACTTCAAGTGTAACAACGCAAACGTTCAAAGGATTTTCTCAGATGTGTCAAATGATCCGAACTCTCACGGGATTCGATTGTGACGCCATCCACGAACACTTCAATCTCCTTATGAATCATGTAATAAAAAATAGTCGTAATGGCTCTCATGTAGGTGGCCTCGATGTTCTTGAGACCAAACCGCATCGTGTAGTGATATACGCCCCAAGGTGTAATGAAAGCCATTTTTTCTGCGTCTTCTTCATCCATCAAAATTTGGTGATAACATGTGTCACAGTCCACAAATGACTGCATCTCATGTTTGGCATAGTTGTCAATTAATATATGAATATTCGACACCCAAAAATTATCCTTCGGACTGGCTTTGTTGATATCTCTATAATCAACACAAATCCTGATTTTCCCGTCTTTCTTGGCAATCGTAACAACGTTGGCCAGTCGGGTTGGATATTGTGTTACTTCCACCAATCGGGACTCTATTTGCTTGGTGATCTCTTCCTTAATCTTCAAACTTAGTTCAGGCTTTAATTTTCGAGTTTTTTTGCTTCACTGGATGGAACTCTTGGTTGATCGGTAGCTTATGAGATACGACATCGGTACTCAACCCTTGCATGTCACCGACTTCCGAAACGAACACCTCACTATATTTAGCAAGCAAATGAACCAAGTCTTCTTTTTGAGCTTCATTGAAGTGGGTACTGACCTTAACCTCTTTAACACATTCCGAATCTCCAAAATTCACTGTTTCCAATTCCTCTAGATTTGGTTTATGCTGTCTCGAACTGCCTGAATTCCTTGGTGACTTAATCTTGTTCCCCACTTTCTTCTTCACAATCGTCAACCTTGTCGTCATTTGTCACATTCTGTTCATTTAGCTCATGACATGACATGACATTGGCAGGTTTGTAACTTATGTTACTAAAATCATAAACAGATAAAAATAGGAATGTAAAGTATAACAAACAACTAAATAAATAAAGTTAAAAATAAAGAGGCTTTCATTTAAAACAATGCAAACTTTGGCCATGGCATGGGGGCCATGTTGACTTTTTGAACATCACAACGGAAATTCAAAAATTGAACAGTTAAGAAAATGCAGAAATGGTGGGTATCAGGCCTCCTCCGGACAACCATCGATTTTAGTGTGCATTAAATAAATCCTTTCTACCGAAGAGTTTGGGACATCAGGATCGGCGTGGAAGTCCGTTTCTACAGCACCTCCCCTGGTTCAGCATCATCAATACCAGCTAGCTCGACCTCTTCCTCGACAACAGCATCGATCTCCTCAAAGAGGTCACAGAAGCCTTCCCTAAAGTTTTCTGGCTCGGCATACTCTCGATCGGAAAGGATTGATACTGATGCGAGATCGACTTATTCAATTTTTTATCCTTTTTCTTCTTCATCTTCATGTCGTCATCTGTTGGGGGTGTACCCCAAACTATATCTGGATCCCTTAACCAGGACTGGAACAGGATCAATAATTCCTTGGGAATCTCTTCCCAATCAGAAACCTGGCTCGAAACCATTCTGCAGCATCACAGTGGCTATCATTTTGTATACGGCTGGCATGGAGGGCTGTGGGGCCAAATCTTTCACCAGTGGAATTCACCAGCTCCACCGTGTAAAAGTCTGTACCTCGCGGTATTTCATCAATGATCGGCACCTGCCTGCCCAAGTGACTCCCCTCGCCGTGAATAACCAACTCTTCACTCTTCCACAGAAGCGTCATCATTTGATGGAGAGTAGAGGGGACGACTCCAGCCATAAGGATGTACGATCTTCCCAAAAGAAGATTGTAACTGGTATATATATCCAATACTTCAAATTGCGTGTTGAACTCTGTGGGGCCTATTTGAAAGGTCAAATTCACTGCCCCCAACGTGTCTCTTTGAACCCCATCGAAAGCTTTCACGTTGACCTGGTTCTGCTCTAGTTTCCCAAGGTCAAACATTAGTTGCCTCAACGTCGCCAATGGACAGATATTCAAACCAGATCCGTCATCTACTAAACCACGGTTAACAATCTTTTCATGGCATATCACAGTAATGTGCAGTGCTTTGTTATGTGATCTTCCTTCAGCTGGCAGCTCATCGTCACAAAAGCTGATCTGGTGTCCCCGAATAACTTGATGAATCATGGAAGCCACGTTATCACTACTTGTACCTGAGGGTACGTATGTATCATCGAGAGCTTTCATTAAGGCCTGCCTGTGGGACTGAGAGCTCATCAGTAGGGCCCACACAAATATTTGAGCCGGAGTCTTCTCTAAATGTTTGAAGATGGAATAATCCTTTGGTTGCATCCTTCTCCAAAATTCTTCTACTTCTCCTCCTCTTATCGGCCTCTTAGCCTAGTCCTTCTTCTGTCCTCCAAGAGCAAGCTCGTCAGGAGTGTAGCACCTTCCGCACATGATCATTCCTTGAGCTGCAGCAATTTCAATGACAAATTTGGGCTTGACGAGAGTTTTTGAAGGCATTTAAAATATGAGTCGAGTCAAGTACTTTATCTATTTTTATTTAAATTGTTTTCGGTTGACACATATTTTACTCGACTCACTTATTTGGTATGTGTAAGAATAACAAACTCTCTCCTTTCCTTGACGCTTAAAGAAGCGACAACCCTGTCAAGTCCTCATGCACAATGGGAATAATCATATTTGTTCCACACCCATCTTCATCCGTTTCAATCATATTAACATTGCCACCTCCATAATTCGGCAACAGGTTCGTATTGACATTAGGAGCTACCGGTTAGAGAGAAACCACCTCCTGATTGATCAGATCCTAGATTTTGTGCTTAAGGTTGATACAGTCTTCCGTGTCATGTCCAACAATGTTGGAATGATAAGCACATCTTCGATCTGGCTTGTAGAACTTTGAATTGACATCCACGGGCTTGGGCCCCACAGGGTGGATATATTCAGCCACAGCTAGTCTCTCAAATAGTTTGGTCCGGCTTTCAGCAAGTGCAGTAAAGTTCCTTGAGGGCCTCTTTTCAAATCTGGGTCGGGAAGGGTCATAACCGCTTTGCTGAGGGGGAGACACATGCTGATAATTTCGGGTATTCGAACGAGAAGCTTCTCTTCTAGGATAAGGGTTTGTTTGATAATTTGGCGCTTGATAAATGGGCAAGGGCGCTCGGTAGCTCGACTGTACATTGTCACAGTTGGGAGCAATATTGTGATAGGGAGATGGAATTTGGTAAAATTGAGGGTAATTTGGGTACATGGGGGAAAGATTTTGTAGATTAAGGGGTGAACTCTGGTACAACGGAACTTGAGCGTTTGGATAAAGGGGGTAGTATTGTGTTTGTTGGGATAATTGGATTGCGGGTAGTAATCTTGGTGAGACTTTGGGGAAGGACTGGAACGATCTTAGGAATGAGACGAGTTTCTGGGAGGGTTTTCTTCCCCCATACGAGACAGCGGCAACCTCCTCTCTTTTCTTTCTCATGAATCCTGAAGATCCAGGTGACGCGGATACATGTGCTATCTTCCCCAATTTCAAACCGTCTTCGATAGTCTCACAAACTTTGACTATCTTGGCGAATTTAGCTCCGACTAGCAGCATGATCCTGTCGTAGTATTCTCGCTCCTACACCCACACAAACAGTTACACAATCTCTTTCTTGGTCATGGGCGGCCTTACCCTTGCTGCTTCCTTCCTCCACCTATAGGCGAACTCCCTATAGCTTTCAATTGGTTTCTGCTTCATCTTTTCTAGAGAATACCCATCATGAACTATTTCGACATTGTAGGCAAATTGGTCAATGAAGTCTTTGGCAAACGCATTCAAACTGGGTCAGTGCCTTGTTTCGTGTGAAGTAAACCACTCGAGGGCCTCCACACATAGAGTTCGGCTGAAAAGCCACATCAACAAGGACTCCCACGAGCTGGTCACAATATGCTCTCAGATGAGCCATGGGGTTTCCTACTCCTACGAAGGTGACAAACTTCGGAATTTAGAACCCTTTAGGAAGGTTCAAATCTGGGTGGATGCACAACTCATTGTAACTGAGTCCAATGACGTCTAGGATGCAGTGTATCTCTTTCATAGCCCTTTTGATTTCCTTCTTTATATCGATCTTCGCTTCCTCCTTTGCCTTCCACTCCCTTTCTTGTTCTTCATGGTGATCCAACTTAGAACCTTGCACATCGTGCTCAGCGGGAACGGGAACTTGGAAGGTGGCTCTTTTTGGGAGAGGTGGAGCTATAGAGGGAATTGGAACGTTTTGGGCGGTCTGGTAGTTATGTGGGTAGGCCTGAGAATTGGTGTTCTGATTTAAATAGTGATGAGGTGTTTAGGGATTAGAGGTAGTTTGATTTTGATTTTGATTCTTTGGCAGTGGAGTAGTTTGAGTATTCTGAGGATGGGGTGGCATTTGAGGGTGGTTATTTGGGAGAGGTGATGGAGTTATATAAGATACAGAAGCGTATTGAGGATTTTGGGTCGTTAAATCTATAACAGACGGATTATGCACAGGTGTAGAAGGCTGATTCTGAGTTGGATCTGTGTTTGATGAAGAGAAGTAGAGTGGAGGACTTCCATCAGCAATATTAGGACCAAATCCAGGTGGAGGCATATATTGTGTCCGTTGCATTTCCACTCTCATTTCAGCGACCTATTGCATCAGCTGCATGATTAGTTCGTTCTGTTCCTCTACGGTGGGCAGAGCCACCACAACGTCAGTAAGAATCTCTTCGTCATTATTGTCTCCCATAACTGTCTTTCCTTTGCCTGAATTTTGTCTAGGGAAGGAATCTGTAGGATCTTTGGATCTGGTGAAATAAGGATGATCTGCCAACTTTGATCAACACAGATCAGTTTAAAAGTACCTGAGAAGTAAAACTCAAAGGCAAATTTGTTAGTGCAGATTCAGAGTACAAAATGCATAATATCACACATAGAGTAGATAAACACACAAGTTACTTTGTTTGAGGTTATCTTTAACCCACGAGTGAGAACGAGAATAAATTTTTTTAACAAGCAGGAATATGCTCGTTTTAGTTTTGACGCTATCTTAGGAAGGCTAAATCACGTTGAGCTGCAGTCTTCTTGCAGCTACTTTTTGATGTCTATTGACCTGATCTTCGTTTCTTTTCCTAACATGAAGGGGAGAGTGAAAATTTTCAAAGGTAGGGGCCGGGCCGGGAGAGGCTGCATACGTATCTCACAAGGAGAATTCAGGCCCAACGTAGTTTGAGTTCAGGATAAAATATTTTCATTCATTCTTTCATTACGGTTACAAGGAAATTGAAAGACAACAGTATAATTCTTAAAAGATAACATGACGATGACACGTTAGTTATTTCTGTTCTTGTTGCATCATCACTCTTTTTCTTTCAGACGAGCTAGAAATGGAGGCTGGTAAACAATTTCCTCGCAATCGTCCTCCTCAGTCACATCAGGGTGAGCTTTGTCAGGACCTCTATTGGCTGCTATTCTCCGCCCATCAAGTTGCTACGGGTTGTGAGTTCCTTGTCAAAGTAACACACTTTTAGCTAACATGGTGGCGGTCTCCGAATCTATCATCGCCTCTCTAGCTTCTATTTCTTGCACTTTCAACTGAAGCATGTTCAATTTCTCTCTCAAGCTTTCGGTCTCCATCTCAACCTCTTTCTTTCTTTTTATTTGCGATGCCAAATCCTAATCCAATGTCACGGCTGCCACTTTGTAAATTGTTGTCTCCATATCGACTCTGAGCCCTTCTTCCTTGGCTTCTTGAATTTTCCGAGTGATCTGTTCGACCTTTCTATGCAGTTCCTCTTTAGTAAGTTCTATCTGGATTTTCTTGTCCTTGTCCATAGCTGTAATTTTTCCTTTCCTGAGACGATGGAACAGTGTTTTAGGGTTTGTCGTATAGGAGGAGGTCTTTTGAGTGAGAAACTTAGACTTGAAAACTTTGGTCGGACATTTTGTAACAGTGGATTATGTATATTTTTCGGAAATTTCTTGATAGGATCCTCATTTATAGTAACATAATACATAAGCAGTTAAACACACTTATATCACGTCCTAAACATGCTTGTGGCCCTTTTATGCCAAGGGTGGGCCTAACGAATTGAAGGATGTATATGCTTTTTAAACCCGATTTATTATCCTAAAATATTTCATTAATAGTATCCAAAATGTCTGATAAACATAAAATAGAGAGAGTCCTGAAAATAAATTACAAAACAAAGTACAAATAAAATAGTCCCACGCAGGGGATGGTAAATAAAATTCAGGTCTCCTCTGATCCTTCGCCAAGTCTGGTCTTCTTGGCGATGTTGACCTCATCCTACATAGCATATCTGTTCGCCCAGAGATGATATCTCGCCAATCAAGCTCTTTCTTGATGTTTGAACCCCTCTATTGACTGAATCTTTTGTTCCAAGCTATCATTTAACTCTGTCATGCACTGTATGGCTCTTTGTAGCTCTTGTTTCAATCGATCGATGACTTTGGCGTCTTCTAAGTGACGACGTTGATGCTCTAATTTACTCCTATCAAACTTCTCTTGAAGGCGGTGAAGTCGGACTTGATGTTTGGCTCCAACAACGGCAATAATGTGAGAAACGTTTGGACCAGGCTCAATAGTTCCAGTGTGACTCTTTATTAACCATTCTTTGTACTCCCATGAACATCCTGGACGAAACTAATTCGGTACAGGCTCACCCAGCACTCCTCGAGATTTCAACATCCTACGCATGTCTTCAGCAAAAGCAACTCTCCCATTCTCGTGGTTAGTTACGAATTTCCTCTTATCTGCAATCTGGGGAAGCTCTTGTTTCCTTCCTAGTTGTCTCAAAACTCGACCGGGAGCATGTGGTCTAGTTCCTCTTAACCCATCAAATACCAAATAAGGGACCTTTTCAGTTCAAACCACCATATTCTTAGTTACCACCAAGCTATCTATTGACCATTGTACGTCTTCTTCTCTCAGCCCTCGAAGCCTCGGATACCAAAAACTCTCTCCTCCAGTCTTGTTGCAACGATTGTGATACAACCACCAATCATGAACATGTAGCTCGTCGGACCATCTTAGGGAATCTGGTTCTTTTTGGTCATGAGTCTTGATTAAATGTCGCATCATCCACCACTGTAGTATCAGATTACACCCTTAAAAGAAGCATTCTCCGTTCTGACACTTGTCTAAAGCCCTGTAGATGTCGGCCAGAATCATAGGCGTAAAGTGTAGTACTTTGTTGATGTTTTGTAATCCACTCCATAGAAAATGGCATGAGTGACCATAAATACACTAGGATGAATAGTGTATTTTGACCCTTGAGGGAAAACCATCGTTCCGAGCAAGCATATCGCAAATGCGAGGGGACACGTCTTTTTCCATCTCTTTTAAATGAAGTCGTCTTTATATTTCTCATAAGCCCTTGCACGCCCAAATCGATAATATAACTTCCTGAATGGTATATTTGGGCCAGGGAGCTTGTCCATCCACTCGGATTTAACCAATGACAACTTCTCTTTAATTTTGGCAAAATCCCATATATGGAATTTATGAGGACTGTATCTGGATGTCGTTTCCTTTTGTTGCACATGGCGTCACTTTCATAGCTGATAAGGATTTCTTCTATAGTCGGCTTCACCTCTACTTCCCCGAACCAAAAAACCATGTTCTAACTATCCAAATTTCACCATCGTTCAAATTAGGCCAGGCCACGCATTCATCTCTAACAGCGACGGGAGATGACCTATGTGTTTCTGAACAACCATTTTATCATCGTTGTTCATGAACCTCCACCATACTTTGAGGAAAGGGTCAGGGATAGTAACCATTCTTGTTTTCAAAGAATTGTATATCGGATTCATCCTACAAAAAATAGCGAACAAAGATAAGTCAACCCCCCGCCCCGTAGACAATAAATTGTTTTTAAAATGCATATACATCCTTCAATTAACACGTAAGCATGATTGTCTCTTTTTGGCAATTTGGGGCAAGTAGATACAAGGTGGGGTTCTAGTGGGCCCAACACGCCTTGGGCATTGGGTCATCTTAGTTCAAATGCTCCTAAATTCAAGATTTGACTCGGCTCTATTTTAGTTGACTAGGAGTGACTTTTGAAACGACCGGGAACCCAAACGATAAAATTAGGGCTGAAACTCGTGACAACCATTGGACGCCTAACGAACCAATAAATTGCCGCTAATTTTGAAAAAGGGTGAGTATAAAAAAGTCCGGCTGCGGTTCCGCAAACCGTCCTTTAATATACTATACATATATATCGGAGATATGCCATGATATGCAATGCCAATTTTTTATATAAAAATTTAAACATGTTCGTCACAAACATCATTTTAACAATTAAAATAATTAGTCAAACAATCAAATTTTGTGGTTAAAACATAATTAATCCCCAGCGGAGTCACCATTTTTTTTTAATGTTTTTTTAAAAATATTTTTTTGGGTAAAAATAGTGAAAAATGACTAGGTTTCAAAAAATCAATTAATCTTATTACTTAAGAAAAATCGACTTTCAAAATTACGGAGTCGCCACTTGATTTTTGATAAAATCAAGAAAAAATTTCAAAAGATTTAAAAAAAAGATAAAAATCGATTGAAAAGGTTCGAATTTCAAATGTACATCCTGAGAAGGTGTTAGGCCTTCGGGATGCCCGCTAACTTGTGGTTGACCGGTGATTTTACCAAATTGACCTTTTAAAATATATTTTTAAAATAATAAAATTGAAAATAATGAAAAATGACAGTCCTTTAAGAGATAATTAAAATTCTACCAAAAGAATTAGTTAATTCACACAAATAATAAATAAAGAGGAAAATAATTTGAACTTGGGCTTGATTACCCAAATTCATTCTAATTTGGGCTTTGGCCCACTTGTCCTATATTAAACTATTCAAATTTGAGCCCTTTTCAACAATTCAAAACCTGCAAAACAAATTGGCCTTTGGGCCTATTAAAAACTTTTGTTGAAAAGGGCCCTGGCCCATTTCCTGAGAAAGAGTCAAGGTATACAAATGATATATACTGTTGTATACAATGTATATTCAATTCATTTTGGACTTTTTGAGCCATGCATATTGTTTGAATACGCATTTCTCGCTATTCCCCCTGCATTTCCCGTATTATTGCTGTATATTTGTACCTCTACCATTTTTAACTTGTTTAACAATTGTATATCGCTGCCCTTGTGGTGTATACCAATGTATACGGTTTGTATCCTACACACGTATTCATTACCTATTCCTATATTTTATCTGAATTCCACGTCCCTATACGATAACCTGCAATTCGCGATTTTTACACCTATTTATGGCATCAAGAGTATGTATACCAGTGTTTACAAATTGTATATCACCCTGTTTTTCAACTTTAAAAAGTTGAGAGTCTCTTTTCAGCAGTGCATCTGAACTGCTATCAACCCAGATTTTGATTTTTGCCTCCTATACGCATTTCAACCTGTATATCAATGTATAACATGTATATACTGCTTGTAAACATCCTCTTCAACACCTGCAGATTAATTTCCAGCAACACATTTTCTGTGTTTTGACCTGTTCTTCAATCTCTACATCAGTTTACCGATTTCGGAGAGGCTGGACGACTCGGGAAGGATTATGCCCTCATGGCTCCATAGGGGAGATTCAAACAGGACGTTGAGTCCATAAAAGGACCCGGGAAGAGTTCACAGAACAGAAGAAACGGAAACAATATGTAATTAGTAAGTAACTAAAGGAAAGATGATCTATGTAATTATCAATTAAACTAAACCGACAAAAAATTAGACACAAATAGACAACCTCTAATGTCAACGAAACAGAAGGAAACAAGATATTAAGGACCAATTTTACATGCTCTTTATGGAACAAGAATGCTATTACTTTTCTACACTAAATGAGTAGTGAATTAAATGGAAAAAGACTCCTTAACTATAACTTACTTTAACGAATTAAAGTGATGCAACTCCTAATAAATTTATTATAAAGAAGTCAAGCATTTGCATCCATGGCGGTTAATGAATAGTTACAACAAAATATAACAAAAGAATCATATTAAAAAGAACATCCAAGTCTTTGCCATAAAATAGAACATACAAAAAATAGTCTCCCTTCCAAGCCAGCAGCAAACAAGAATGTGTACTGTATTTTAACATGTTTCAGAGTTAACCAAAGTATGGTGCAAACTAAACTTGATAATGATATAGGTTAGTTTTTTTAAAAAAAATAAGGGAAACTGATATCGAAACAACCATTACATTAACCTGAGTAATGACTCAATACCGTGTGAAGCAAAGGGAAAAAGAAGAAGGAAACGCGACACGTCACGTTATAGCATTTAAAGAGGAGATGGGAGAAGGCCATGGCATCATACTTGATAATAAGAAAAGGGGAATAGAACCTTACGATCTGAAGGGAAGGGAATAGAAATTTTAGCAGTACACGCGATCGACATAAGCCGATAAAAATTTGAAACAAACAACAAACAAAGCAAACTCATACTCGAAACAACGATAAACACACCACATAACTCAAAGCATCGATATCTCGATTCCCTCTTCCAACTTAAAGTAAAATAAAATCAAAGCTAAGACATGGAGTATCAAATGATAAAATAAAGAACCCAACAAAATTCAAGAAATCAGTCTCAAAGAAAGGATAACAAATTGCTTCATGCCCGGCAGCATGATAGAATGAGAAATAATATCAGAAGGCCGAATAGAAGATAGGCAAGCTATAGAGAAATAAAGTTAACGATATCAAGAGCATTCTATGAGAATGTACACGTATAAGGAAAAGGTAAGAAGACTTTAAAGGAGGGGATGTTACCTTCTGTGATCAGCGAACTACAACAACACGATTAAGGAGGCGATGGCTTTGGTACAGAACTTCAGAATATAAAGAAAACAAACTGGAAGCTACGAAGACGAGTCTTAGACCTCAAACTGAGATAGAGTTCTCTATGTATGCACTCCTCTCGGTATCCTCTTTGGGTGTTATGAGTATTTTTCACCATGTTTCTTCTCAACCAAGATGAAATATCTCCCCAAATTTAAAAGAAAAAATCCAAAAATCCCAATCCCAAAATTCCCTTAGTTCAGAATTTTTTCCTTTCCAAAAAAAAAACTCTCCCTGGTTTGACGACAAACGCAGACATATATATATCCCCAAATTAGGGTTAGAATTCAACGAAAAAGAAAAAGTTCTTTTCAAAAAGAATTCATGCCCAAGAAAAAAAACATCAAAACCAATTCTCCACCCTAGAAGAATATCCCTAAAAGAATACTCAATTTGAACGGATGGGACCATACGTGGAGGGATCGGATCGATTAGTCATCCTTGAAGCTTGACGTGGCACAATCCTGCGCTACAAGTACGAAGGCGTCTGCTGTGTTTGCTGCCCTGATTGCTGCTTCTGCCGAACCCGGCTTGTATAGTACCATTAAGAAGAAAGAGAATGAGGACGCGGGTGAAGGGTCGCGCACTACACGCGTTGCCAAACATCTCATGCGCTAGGGAGAAAACCCAGCGCGTGGATGAGTTAGTGCTGCCTTCTCTTCTGGGTCCAAAGCAAAAAGAAGGAAAAAAAGGGGTAACGAATGGGTAGAGAAGAAGAAATGAGATGGGTTTGGGAATAAAATGGTGTTGGGTCGGGTAGGAAGAATGGGATGGACGTCATTTGGCCTTTGAGGATTAAAGGGAAAAGAAAAGGAGTGGTCTGGGAAGGAAAATGGGCTGGGAATGAGAAGAGACAGAAAAAAAAAATGAGAATGGGCCTGGCAAAGAAAGGAATTTTTTTTTAAAAAGAGTGGGCCTGGGAAAGGGAATAGAAGGGAGTGGTCTCATTATTGAAGAATAGGCCCAAAAATTGAATTGAGTTTGAAATTTATGATGGGTTTATTTAATAAATAGCCAAATCGAGTTAGGATAATAAATTCGGCTAAATCTTAAATATAACGAATTTGTATTAATTAATCAACGAGCTTATTTATTTTAGTAATATAATTATTTTAATTGTAAAATAGTGATTCAAAATATGACCATAATTTAAACTAAATTAGTTTAATAGAATACTTACTAAAAATTAAAATATTTTGAGAAATAATCGTAAAATATACCAATTATGTACATAATCATGTAAAGTATATATGCTATCTAAAAATTATAAGAAAATGGTAAAAGTATCCAAAATAACATAAAATTCATATGTTATTATTATTTTTTCGCAAAATTTATGAAAATGTTTGGAATATTTACGAAGTTCAAACATTAATTTATACCGAGGAGGGTCGAAATTGGGTGTCAACTAAATGATTTGAAGAAGAAAATTTAGAGGAGTGTAGAAAGAAGACAATGACTGGTAAGCCACAAAAGACCATTCTTGATGCGAAAGGTGTACTCAATTTCAAAGGGAGAATATGTGTTCCTAAAGTAGATGACTTAATTGAGAAATTATTTGCAGTCTTATGGTTCACGATATTCTATCCACCCGGGGGTGACTAAGATGAATAGAGATGTAAAACAAATATATAGGTGGTTGGGCATGAAGAAAGACATAGCAGAGTTTGTGTTGAAGTGCGAAAATCACACAAAAGTAAAATATGAACACCATAGGCATGCGACATGCTTCAAAAATTGTCAATTCTAGAATGAAAGTGGAAAGGATATCCATGGAATTCATGATTGGTCTTCCCAAGACATTGTGGAAGTTTGATTCTTTTTGGGTAGTGGTTGATAGACTGACTAAGTCAGCCCATTTTATTCCGATAAGAACAAATTTTAATGTGGAACAATTGGCTAGAGTTTATGTGAAAGAGATAGCGAGGTTGCAGGGGGTAACCCTTTTTATCATCTCAGATTGTGGCACCCAATTCACTTCCATGTTTTGGAGGTAATTGCATGATAAATTGGTCACACAACTCACTTTTAGTACAACCTTCCATCCACAGACAGATGGGCAGTCAGAGAGGACTATTCAAGTGACAAAATACATGTTGAAGGAATGTGTGATTGATTTTCGAGGCCATTCGGATGAATTCTTACTCTTGCAATAATTCTATTATAATAATAGTTATCATTGCAGCGTAGCTATGGTACCATTGGAGACAATCTATGAAAGGGGATGTAGCCACCCATCGGATGGTGTGAGGCTGGAGATGTGAATCCTTTGGGGGTTAATTTTTTGAATGATTCTCAAGATAAGGTGCACAGTATTCAAATTAAGCTTTTAACAACCTAGAGTACAAAAGGAGTATACATAACATAAGGCAAGAGACAGTGTTTCAAATCGGTGAAAATATTATTCTTAAGGCATCACCATGAAAGGGGTGATGAGATTTAGAAAGAAGGGCAAACTAAATCCGTGACATATTGGTCCCTTTTAGGTTCTTGAATGTGTAGGAATGCTAGCGTTAGATTTGCTTTAACCCTTAATCTATAAGTTGTTCATCCGGTATTTCATGTGTTCATGTTTAAGAGGTATCATGGATATGGAGATTATATCATTAAGTGAGACTCAATTGTGTTAGACAAGGACCTCTAATATAAGGTGGGACGGATTGCAATTCTAGAGGGATTATGTTTGTGATGATCCAATGGAAGAATCGTCCAGTTCATGAAGCTACTTGGTAAACCGAAAGGGAAATAAGAGATAAGTATTCCTAATTGTACATTGATTCAGGTACTACTTCATTCCTTCCTTAGCTTATTTTTCCGAAGTTTGTCACTTGGGGGAGAGTGATGGGTAAATTAGTATCTATTGTAACAAACCAGTGAAAATATTGGTCCCTTTGAGATATAGCGTTTAAAACCAGTGAAAATATTCTTCTTAAGTCATCACCCATGAAAGGGGTGATGATATTTATCATGAAGGGAAAACTAAGTCCGTGACATATTGGTCCGTTTGAGGTTCTTGAATGTATAGGAACGATAGCGTTAGATTGGCTTTAACCCCTAATCTATCAGTTGTTCATCCGGTATTTCATGTGTCCATGTTTAACAGGTATCATGGAGATGGGGATTATATCATTTAGTGAGACTCAATTGTGTTAGACAAGGACCTCCAATATGATGAGGGACGGATTGCAATTCTAGAGTGTGATGTGCGTAGATTGAGGACCAAAGGGATTATGTTTGTGATGATTCAATGGAAGAGTAGTCCTGTCATGAAGCTACTTGAGGAACTGAAAGGGACATGCGAGATAAGTATTCCTAATTGTTCGTTGGTTCAGGTACTACTTCATTCCTTCCTTAGCTTATTTTTCCTAAGTTTATCACTTGGGGGAGAGTGGTGGGTAAATTAGTAGCTATTGTAACAAGCCAGTGAAAATATTGGTCCCTTTGAGACATGGTGTTTCAAACCGCTAAAAATATTCTTCTTAAGGCATCATCCATGAAAGGGGTGATGAGATTTAGCAAGAAGAGAAAACTAAGTCTGTGACATATTGGTCCCTTTCAGGTTCTTGAATGTATAGGAACGATAGCGTTAGATTGGCTTTAACCCCTAATTTATCAGTTGTTCATCCGGTATTTCATGTCCATGTTTAAGAGGTATCATGTAGATGTGGATTATATCATTAAGTGAGACTCAATTGTGTTAGACAAGGACCTCCAATATGAGGAGGGACAAATTGCAATTCTAGAGCGTGTGTGCGCAAGTTGAGGACCAAAGGGATAATGTTTGTGATGAATCAATGAAAGAATCGTCCAGCTCATGAAGCTACATGGGAAACCGAAAGGGACATGAGAGATAAGTATTCCTAATTGTTCGTTGATTCAGGTACTACTTCATTCCTTCCTTAGCTTATTTTTTCTATGTTTGTCACTTGGGGTAGAGTGATGGGTAAATTAGTATCTATTGTAACAAACCGGTGAAAATATTTTTCTTAAGGCATCACCCATGAAAGGGGTGATGATATTGAAGAATGATTATATGTGATGAATCACTTCTAGATTGTATGACTTTGAAAGTATACTTGTGTTTGTTATTGTGGTTTATTGATGGATCAGATTGCCACATTTTAGCATAA